>NC_135489.1:47244937-47544937 GCF_052094955.1 Ictidomys tridecemlineatus | reverse complement strand
TGCAAATCTTGCTGCGGTGGACTCAGTTTGGAATGTGGGGGTGGTATTTGTCTTGGCGCATTTGCAAAAATGAAACAGAAATTGTATCATTTTATCATTAAGATACAATAAGTAGTGTGATGTACATCTTCTTCCCCAGTTTCATAAAATTTCAGCAAAACATCATTTCTTGTCAAGGGTTTCCATCTCTCTCTTTTTGGTACTGGGGATTGGACCATGAGCCACTTAACCACTGAGCCAATGCCCAGCCATTTTTATTTTGAATCCGTTTAAGTTGCTTAGGGCCTTGCTAAGTTGCTGAGGCTGGCCTTGAGCTTGTAATTCTCCTGCTTCAGCCTCCTCACTAGGTTAAGGGGTGTGCCAACCATGCTGGCTTTCATCTATTCTGAAAGAGAGGAAGATACACTGAGTGTGCTCTTTTTTTTTTTTTCAATAATGTATTCCTCTAGAAAGTATATAAAAGTATATAGCTCTCATCCACAAGGTATATATGAATGGCATTTAAAATGGAGGATTTTTATTATTTTTAAAAGAGTTTTTTAAAAAATATCTTTCATTTTTATTTATTTTTTAATGTGGTGCTGAGGATCAAACCCAGGGCCTCAGGCATTCGAGGCAAGACTGTACCACTGAGCCACAACCCTGGCCCCTTATTGTTTCTTTCTATCAAAGTCTTTTAGTGTACTGTACTAGTGCTATACTGTAGTTTTTTTTTTTTAAACGAACTTCACATATTTTTGTATTCTTTCAAATTATTTGCTATATATAAAAGAAGCTCACCGTAAAATGCTTGAAGGACAAAAGAAAACAAAAGAAATTCAGAACTTCCCAGAAATGTACAGCTTTTACATTTAAAAAGGTTCTGAAATATACATACAAGCATGCTGGACAATCCCACCCTTCTCCCCTTCCCACTGTCCCTTTTTAGTTCAAACTTTGGTAAGAGTTCTGATTTCTGCAGAATTTCCAAAAAAATGAAATAAAATAACTTATCATTGAGTGTGGTCTTAATGTGAATGTGGGTTAATTTATAGTTAGATTATCATATCTGGGTGATATCTGGTGCCATAATGACCAGAATATTCAAACTAATATGTATTATCTGTCAACAACCTGGACCAAATTCCACCTTACCAATGAGCCCAGTGTGTGCATTCTTTTTTAAAAAATATTTTTGGTTGTAGATGGACACAAAAACATTTATTTTATTTATCTATTTTTATGTGGTGCTGAGGATCAAACCCAGTGCCTTACACATGCTAAGAAAGTGCTCTACCACCAAGCCACAACCCCAGCCCTGATGTGTGCATTCTTAACAAAGATGCCAAATTGTTGGGCTTGTGGTATGAGAGAGGATATCAACCTGGCAAGAGCTGTGATGGTCCTTGGAGTATTTCCTTGAAGTAAACTGTAAGATGAGTGAAGATCAGCATTAGACGTTGGTGAGGGTGTGGTGAAATAGAAATCCAAGCAAATTATATAGAAGAAAATCTTTAAAAATATCTTATGAAGTCCCATGCTAGGTGTGCATAATCCAGCCCTAAAGGATGCAGTTTCTTTAGAAAAATATATGTTTCTTGGGAGGGGAGAGGAAGAGTGTGGCAGCCCCTACCAGCTAAGATTCCATAGAGAGTGAATGGCTGTCCTGGGCCTGGCAACCAAGTGGGGATAAGACTACTTATCTATGATACTTGAAATCTTTGGAGAATACAGAACCAGAGAGATTTTGAATTGTATTACAATATTCTAGTGAAATGTTGTAAGTATGGTAGATCCTGGGAGTAGAGAAGTAACTGAGATGAAGAGAAAGTTTGTACAATTTGGCACTAGGAAGTCTAATTGGACTCACTGCCAGTTCACATTTTTTTTTTCTGTGATGGAATGCTTGAGAGCACTCAGAAGGATACCTGGTAACCTAAGGAGTCCCTGGAATTTTTGTTGAGTGATCACATGTCAACAAAAGAGAGAAACTCTGCAGTCTGGGAAACAAAACAAATCTACAATGTCATGAGATCTTCACCATCTCTCAAGTTCTTGCTGTTGGTAAATCTAATTTAGGAGGAAAAAGAAAAGAAGTACTATTTTCTGAGTGAGACCTGAAGTACTAGTATAAATTTATTGGGATGATAAAGTATGCTACAGCTCCCAAAGAAACAGATCCTCATAGGTAAGAAGTGTGTGTGTGTGTGTGTGTGTGTGTGTGTGTGTGTGTGTGTGTATACAGAGCACCACTGGAACCTGTCAGAGATTATTACATGCCCCAAAATATGATTAATTTCTGACAAGTTTGGACACAGAAATGTTTGCTATGACTTTCTCAAGCACCAAACTTTGTTATTTTTTTTTTTTTTTTTGCAAAATGAGTCAAGAACCAGTATACGTGTAAGTAGTATTCATTCCTTTGTGTTATACATGAGGCAACTGAAGATCAGGTGTTGGCTGAAGGTTACAGAGTTAATAAGCCTCAGTTCTGAGTTAGAACTAAAGTCTCCTGACTTTAGTGCTTATTTTATTCACCCACATTGCTTTTATTCAAATGGCTGACACTATCTACAGATGGTTCCCTCTGTTTCAGAATCCAAACATTTCAATGTAGGTTTTTTCTTGTATTAAGGATTGAAAACAGAGGTACTTTTACATTGAGCTACATTGTCAGTCCTTGTTATTTTTAAGACAGGGTCTTGCTAAATTGTTGAGGGTCTTGTTCAGTTGCTGAGGGTGATCTTGAACTTGTGATTCTCCTGCCTCATCTTCCCAGAGTCGCTGGGTTTACAGGCATGTGCCACCATGTCTGGCTTGGTTTAGGTTTTGCATAATGTGTTCTGACATAATCAATAGTATCCATTTATTTTTATTTTTTAATTTTTTGAGTACTGGGGATTGAACTCAGGGACATTCAACCACTGAACCACGTCTCCAGCCCTGTTTTGTATTTTCTTTAGAAACAGGGTTTCACCGAGGCTTTTGCTGAGGCTGGCTTTGAACTTGTGATCCTTCTGCCTCAGCCTCCCGAGCTGCTGGGATTACAGGTATGTACCACCGCACCTGGCTCATTAGTATCCATCTTCTAAAAGCGTGCTTTTCTTGAATGTTTTTAGAAATTCTGCTTTCTTTGGCACTGAAATTCTTGCTTCCACACTAAGACCAAATGCTTCTTGGAAAGCTGATATCACATCCAACTTAAGAGTGGATGTGAAATTCAGTCTTACTGTGTCTTCAGAGTTTGATTCATGGATAACTATATAACCCATTCAGAGTCAATGTATCATAAGAAACCTGTGTGGAGATTGTTGGGAAAGAAGAATTTTCTTTCTGCTGAAATTTATTTTTTCTTTTCTTTTGTCTTTCTTTTTTAAAAATATTTTTTAGTTGTAGATGGACACAATGCCTTTATTTTATTTTTATATGGTGCTGAGGATTGAACCGAGTGTCTTCCACATGCAATGTGAGCGCTCTACTACTGAGCTATAACCCCAGCCCATTCTGCTGAAATTTCTAGCAATAAAGAAGAATGAACATAGGCACTTGATTCCACTTGGTGACTATATTGGAAGGCAAGGGAAATCCCCAGCAGTGGGGAAAGAAAAGGATAATTATCTCATATGGGTTTAGAAGCCAAGAAAAGCAGGAAAGTACCAAGATTGATTAACCCTTCAATGCATGATATCATCCAGGATCCATAATCCCTTCCGTGTAAAATCTGGGGCCTATTTTGAGATTCAAAATGAAGACATCTGAGTAGACTCTGATGAATCTGGAAAATGTGAACTCCTCATCCCTCCAAAAGTCTCCTTCCTTCCTTTCTTCCTTCCTTCCTTCCCTCATTCTCTCCTTCTTCCCCTACTAACTTTTTTGAAATAGTTTAAAACTTACAATAAGTTGCAAAAATGGTAGAGCGTTCTTAGGTACCTTTTGCCCAGTTCCATCCAATGATAACTTATAACACCAAAGTTCCTGGTAAAAACAAGGAAACTGACATTGGTATAATTATGACTACTTGGGTACCTCATTCAGATTTTCCCAGTTTTCATATGGACATCTTTATTTTTTTGGTGTGTGTATGCTTATAGTTCTATGAAATTTAATCATGTGTTTTTAGCATATGTATTTTATCATAATAACTCTTACCACAATCAGAATATAGAACTGTCCCATTACCACAAAGAAACTCCCCTGTGTGGCCCCTTATTAGTCATCCTTCCCTCAACTCTCACCCCTGGCAACCACTGATATGTTCTCTATCACTGTAATTTTGTCATTTCGAGCATGTTATGTACGTGGAAGCATACACTATATAACTGTTTGAGAAAATGCCCTTGAAATCTGTCCAAGTTATTGCAAGCATTAAATTTGCTGTTTTCTCTTTGAGTTTATTTTATTATCAAGTAATATTTAATTTCACTAGGCTTTCTTTGTCAACCAAAATACCCCCTTTTCTCAATGTCTGAGGGGGACTAGCCTCTCATTATTTAAAAACCCCTGTAGTGATCTCATCTGAAGCAGTTTCTTGTCTGACTTGGGAGAAAATAGTTTATAAACCAGAAACATAACAACAACAGTAACAATAAAAACACAGTCCTGTGCTACATAACAATGCTGTGGTCAATGACACAGAGCATATATGAGGGTGGTTACATTGTATAGCCTAGGAGTGAAGTAGGCCAATACTCTCTAGGTTTGTATAAGTACACTCTGTGATGTTTGCACAAAGATAAAATAGCCTAACAGTGTATTCCTTAGCCTGTCAAATGACACATGACTACTGTATTGCAAAATTTTGCAAATTGATACTATCAGAGACCTGAGAGTACGTATGGAAATGAATTCTAGAAGTGCCAGGCAGAAAAGAAGAGCATTTAACAATGGACTCAGCTGAACTGATCCACATGAAAGCACTTAATAGTTTTCAAATAAGATGTGTAGCCCAAGAAGTAGGTTAGTTGACTGAAAGCTGGACTAAAATGGTCAGCTTTTGGTTACTGTGTCCAAAATATCTGGTAAGAACAACTTTGAGGAGAGAATGTTTATTTGCGGATCACAGTTTCACAGGTTCAGTCCATGGTTGGCTAATCTATTGTTCTAGGTTCAAGGTGAGGCAGAACATCATGATGGAAGAGCATGGTGGTGGAAAGCTGCTCAGGTCATGGCAGCTAGGAAACAGAGAGCGAGCAAGGAGCCAGTCACCACTCCATTCCATCAAATAGATTATTTCACTGATTAGATCACAGCTCTCATTATCCAATCATTTCACCTTGGAACATTCCTGCATCGCCTAACATGAGCTTTTCAGGGGACACCTCAAATCCAAACCATCACACTTGCTTTCAGTAGGTTGAGCTGCCAAAACTTTCTTAGTATAATTTAAAAAAATTTCGCAGTGCTAGAAATCAAACCAACTACCTTCTGCATTTGAGGCAAGCACTGTACCTCTGAGCTACACCCTCAGATCTTTCCTGATATAATTTCAAGGAGAAAATCCATAAGCTTAGGAAGCAGGAAAAGTTGTCCTTGAGGATAATCTTCTTATTAAGAAATTGAGAGCTGCAATTACCAATTTCTTCTTCCTTTCTTTCTTGTATTGGGGATTGAACTCAGGGGGGCTTTGCCATTGAGCTAAACCCCCAGTCCACTTTTATGTTTCAGGAGAGTCTTGCTGAGTTGCTTAGGTAGGCCTCCAACTTGGGATCTTCCTGCCTCTGTCTCCTGAATTGCTAGAATTACAGGCATGTGCCGATGTGCCCAATTTGCCAGTATCTTTCTTTTTGTTTCCCTCTTTCCACATTTTAAACATTGATGCCTTATTGTTGTATAGAATGATGGGATTCCTTGTTACATATTTGTACATGCACACAATATAACAATATAATTTGACCAATATCATTCCCCAGCACTCCTTCCCTCTCTCCCTGTCTCCTACTCCCTGATGCTTTTCCTCTAGTGATATCCCTTTGATTTTTATGAGCTCCCAACTCCATACCTTTCTTTTCCTTTTTCCTCTCTAGATTCTACTTGAGAGAAAACATACAATGCTTGACCTTCTGAATTTGGCTTATTTTACTTAACATAATAGTCTCTAGTGCCAGCCATTTTCCTGCAAATGACATAATTTCATGCTTCTTTCTGGTTGAATAAAACTCCATTGTGCATATATATCACACTTTTTTTTATCCATTCATCTGTTTATGGGCATTTAGACTCATTCCAAGTTTGATTATTATGAACTGTGCCACTATAAACATGGGTATGCATTATCACTATAGTATGATGATTTTAATTCTTTAAGATAAATACAGAGGAGTGGTATAGTTGGGTCCTATGGTGGTTCCTGTCTAGTCTTTTGAGAATCCTGCATACTGATTTCCATAGTGGTTATACTAATTTACAGTCCCACCGATAGTGTAAAAGTGATCCTTTTTGTCCACATCCTCTCCAGCATTTATTGTAATCTTAATAACTGCCATCCTGACTGGTGTGAGATGAAGTCTTGGTATAGTTTTGATTTGTTAATGATGTTGAACATTTTTTCATATATTTGTATTTTTTGAGAATTGTCTATTTAATTCATTTTCCCATTTATTAATCGGGTTATTTGTTTGTTTGTTTTGGTGTGAATTTTTTTGACTTCTTTATATATTCTAGATATTAGTCCTCTATCAGAAAAGTAGCTAAGATTTTCTCCCATTCTGAAGGCTCTCTCTTTAACATTCCTAATTGTTTATTTTGCTGTGCAAGAGCTTTTAAATTTTTTTTTCTTTTTTAGTTGTCAGTGGACCTTTATTTATTTATATGCAGTACTAAGAATCAAACTCAATGCCTCACACATGCTAGGCAAGTACCATTGAGCCACAACCCCAGTCCCAGTGCAGAAGCTTTTTAATTTGATGCTATCCAATTTATTAACTCTTTAGCCAGTATCTTCCAAAACCTCATTGGTGGCTTTCATTTGCTGGCTAGGAATGATGGTGGAGGATTTCACTATTGCAGACTATTGAAATGTTTTCCTTGATTTCAATCCAGGCCAACAGAGGCCAGGTATCAGTATGCAACTGTGAAATACAAAGTAAATGCAATTATAAAAGAGAACTATATGGTAAGAATGGCAATCAGAATGTTTTAATTCACATAGTTCTTTAGTGTTAGCTATTAATTACAATGTGTTAAACAGAAGGAAATCTTAGTTTTTGGTTTATGCAATTTAAAAAACTCTAATTCTATTTAGCAGAGACCTGACTCCTCACAGTGAGAAGATATGACCTTTAATCCTGTGTCAGTATGTGAGCCTTTCCATAGATCCTCAGGAGGAAAGACCCAGTAACACAGCCAAAAAATTATGGTATAATTCTTCTTCCCACTTTGTTTCTCTCAAAAAGTGATCAGAAGCATTTTTTTTTTTCCAGAGTGAATGGGCACTAGGGAAAGGGGAAATTTCCATTTTAGGAATCACTACACAGTGGTCATGAATATACTAATCTCTAGTGACCAGAAAGCTACTGGAGTTCACTAGTAAGAGAGATAGGTTATGGAAGTCACATGGTTAGCCCAGTTTTGGCTCTAGTACATTATAGTGATTACAAGGAATCAACTAGTGGTTACTTCTCTAGTTTATTTTTGTCTGTGCCACTCCCCCGTCTCCCAAACTGCAACTTTGGGCTGAAATGATTCTTCTGACTCCACCTCACAAATAGCTGGAACTACAGGTGACTTCTCCAGTTACTGAATGCAGAGTTGGAATGATGGACATATTTATAAACTGGAATAATATGCATACTGGCTTCCTGACCCATGAAGAGGGACATTATAATAAAGATCACCTAGGAGCCTTGTAGCTACCCTTTCTACCAAAAAGCAAGCCAAAAGCAATAATAGCACATACTTGGGTGAATTTAAAGACTTGAAAAATGCAGGCATACTGATTTCTATCACATTTCTATTTAACTTGCCTAAACCTGCAAAGAAAGATGGGCTCTGTGTATTAGTGTAAGTTTATTTATTTATTTATTTGGGGTGGGATTTCACTATGTTGCCCAGGCTGGCCTCAAACTCACAATTCTTTGGCCTTTTCAGCTTCCTGAGTAGCTGGGATTACAGGTGAGGGAACCACAGCTGGCTCTTATATTACTGTAAATTTAATCAGATGGTGATTCAATTCCAGCTGCTCTTCTAGATGTGGCCTCTTTACTGGAGCAAATCTGTATATACTTGTGACTATTGTAAATGTAGATTTGAAAATACTTTCTCAGTTATCACTTGACAGGTTATCACAAGCATATTGCTTTCATTGAGCAGAGACAGGAGCATATACCTTCAAGGTCTTTCCTCAGAGTCTATTGCTATGTCAAGTCTATTGCTTTCTGTCATTATCTGGTCTGCAGGGACTTTGACTGTCTTATCATCTCATGGATTGTCACATTGGTCCATTATAGTGATGTCCTCTATTAATTTGATTTTGTGAGCCAAAGAGTAAGGCCTATGCACCTCAGGGAGGGCAATCTGCTTTACTTGTCTACAATTCAAATGTTAATCTCATGCAAAAATACTCCCTCAGACCCCAAGAACAGTGAACAATTGTTACAGCTCTAGTCAAAGTGACACCTAAAATTAACCACAACTCTTTGCAATCCACTGGAGGCTGAGATTTTAAGTCCCTCGGGAATAAAGATTTGGATCACTCACCAGTTATGGGGACTCTGATCATTTGATGTACTAGCAGAAGGAAAAGGGAATATGGGCTGTGTAGTGGAAGGAGGCAGATATTTCAACTATGGCCTTATGAGTAGTAATAGAAATAAGGACAGTGACAGCTATGCTTACTTTCTTCTGTTCTTTATTGTATTAGTTTCCTTAGGGCTGCTATAACAAATTACCATCCATATGTAGTAATCTTATAGATGCAGGAATTGCAGGTTTGATGGCAGATTAAAACAACAGAAATTTATACTTTTACAATTCTGGAGGATAGAAATCTGAAATTAAGGTGTCACTAGGTCTATGTTCTCTCTTTGAAGTGTTAGGGGAAGAATTCTTCTTTGACTTTCCCTAGTTTCTCATGTTTGTTGGCAATCCTTGGCATATCTTATCTGATACCTGTCATTCCAATCTCTGCCTCTGTCATCACATGGCCTTCTTCCTGGTGTGTCTGTGTCCAAATCTCCCTTTCCCAATGATTAGGGGACTAATCATTGGGTTTAAGGACCACTCTATTCCAATATGATCTCATCTTAACTCATTTCATCTACAGATATTTCCAGTAGAGGCGTTCCACACTACTAGCTGCTTGGGAGGCTGAGGCAAGAGGATCCCAAGTTCAAGGTCAGCCCCAGGCTTAATGAGGTCCTAAGCAACTTAGCAAAACCCTGTCTCAAAATAAAACATAAAAAGGGCTATGGATGTTGCTCAGTGGCTAAATTACCCTGGGTTCCTTCCCTTGTACCAAAACTGCGTGCTCGCCTGGCATGCGAGGGGCGTTGGGTTTGATCCTCAGCACAAAATAAAAATAAAATAAAGATGTTGTGTCCACCAAAAGCTAAATAAATAAATAAATATTTTAAAAATTCTCTCTTTAAAAAAAAAAAACAAAAAACCTATTTCCAGATAAGTCACATTTACAGGTACTGGGTGTTAGGACTTCAACACATCTTTTGGGAGGGACATGATTCAATTTGAAACACTTGTTACATATATAAAACCAATTACGTTCCTTCTCTTTTCTCCTATTTATATATGGAGTGTTGGTGGTTGTTTGACACCTCTCTTTTTTCTCAGTCTTGCCAATCTTTGTTGATGGTGTTAATTTTACAATATAGGTTACATAATATCCAGGTAGGATTGTGGCTGAACTGGAAAAGGAATTTGTATCTCCTAGATAGGACATGGTAGTGGATATGACTTTGTGCCTTCTTTTTTTGAGGGAAGGAGGGGGAAGCTATATTTAAGTGGAATAACTGCATTTTGCTAAGCACTTGGGTGATGTTATTATTTCCATCTTATATGTAAGTTTAAGTATGTTAGAAAATGGTGAAAATGGTGCTGAAACCTTGAAAGAGTAGACTCTTCTTATATGTGAGAGACTGAATAAAGGATTTATTTATTTTTTTTCCTGTTTCTGATAGAGCTTTGGCAGCTTCTGGTTCCTATACAGGCAGGACAGTTCCAGCAGCAGAAGCATCAGGGGATGCCCTGCACTCATGCAGCTCTGACTTTGAAAGTGGTAGGTCACTTTGGGCTCTAAGTCTCTGAAAAAATGTATGATCAAAACATTTGGAGAAGGCCAGACACAGTTGGTTAGGGCCTCCCAGAGGCTCAGAAGGCTGATGTAGGAAGATTGCGAGCTCAAAGCCAGCTTCAGCAAAAGAGAGGTGCTAAGCAACTCAGTGAGACCCTGTCTCTAAATAAAATACAAAATAGGGCTGGGGATGCGGCTCAGTGGTCAAGTGCCCCTGAGTTCAATCCCTGGTTACCCCCTCCCCCACAGTTCAATCCCTGGCTACCCTCTTCCCCACAGTTCAATCCCTGGTACCCCCCAAAAAGAAGAATTTGAGACTTTTGTCAAACTGGTCCATTTAAAAGGCCTTGAAATAGTCTCAGCAACACAAAAGGATTAGAAATTCACAAGACATTTATCAAGGGGATGGATGGATAAGAGAGTTGTTAAACTAGCATACAGTGAGAAATAGGTCTAGCATTAGATGTTATAATTTTAGCTATTCACTTTTTCTGTATTCTTGAACAAGTTACTTAATCAGTACTAGCCTCATTTTCTTCATCTCAAATGTGGGGACTAGGATACTTTGAGGTTTTCATACTTGTGTCAATGGTACTTCAGAGGCTTCCCTTTTTTCCTATTACAAAGTTTATTTAACAAAAAGTTTAATATGAAAATGTACATGACCTGATTTTTATGTCATAGTTAAACAGGACCTTTGGAGAGAGGATATAGATTTCTCTGTTGAATAGTCATTATTTATACTCCTTCCAAGGCTTCTAACATGATGATGCTATTTCCTCATATTACCAACATTCCAATACTGTCTTGTTGCCCACTAGTTGTCATCTCTACATATTCATCTATCACAAGATTCATAAAGGGGTCAAATCCCTGCAATATTCCTTGGACATGTCTGCCAGCATTTAATTTCAATGATAACTTCTTGTCCATAATTTCTTTTTCTTTCTTTCTTTTTTTTTTCTTTTTTAGCTAGGAGGGTTAACTTTGCTCATGTGTCTACTTGGCAGGTTCAGAGATGCTTTAAAATGGTGTTGGTGGTCTCCTTCAGACTTCTGAGGTAGAATTTTTCACTCCAGAGGTTTTGAGGAGATCCTTCAAGCCCTGCAAAGGCAAGCAGAAGGGAGGACTGCGTGTGAGTGGGCTCCAGCCTTATCATCTTCCTTTATTTGGACTATGGCTACTGGTATAGTTTAAATGTATGGGGAAGGATCAAAGGCTTTGGCTAGGGAAAGAGAAAGGGTGGATGAAAGCAAGTAAGCAAGGAACCATTGGTTTAAATCCCATATTAGGATTCCTTTTCAGTTTAAGGAATTACAGATCTTCATTTAAGGGAAAATGAAATTCTGGTATTAAAAACAAAAACCCTGGGGTCTGGAGTGTAGCTTAGCAGTAGAGCTGTGCTTAGCATGCATGAGGCCCTGGGTTCAATGCACTCAGTGCTCCCCTCAAGGCCCTATTTAGTATTAGATTATGTCATAGTCAATGTAAAACTCCTGGGTAAGTCAAACACAATTAAATATGGAGAAAGCCATTATTGTTATATTTGATGTACAATGTAAGACACTATTAAATATCTGACATCTCAGCTGGCTTTTCCTTCAATGAACTTACATTACAAAGTCAACCAAAGTATAACTCTTAACAGTGGCCATATTGTATTTAAAATTTTTTTTTTGAAAAATCAGTTTAGGGGTCAGGGTTGTGGCTCAGTGGTGCAGCACTTGCCTAGCATGAGTGAGGCACTAGGTTCGACCCTCAGCACCACATAAAAATAAACAAATAAAATAAATGTATTGTGTCCATCTACAACTAAAAAAAATAAAAAAAAATCAATTTGGTAATTTAAATGATCAATTTAGCTGGTTGGCAAGGAAAGAAGGAAACAAGACAAGATACCAAAGACAGTAGGAAGAGTTGGTCAAGCAGAAATACTTAAGAGCACCCTTGGCTAAATACAGTTGAATAGCTCTGGCAATAAACACACATTTAAAATTTCCAGAGTGAAACTATTTTGAAACACAAATTAGAAATTTGGATCCTCTATTCCAAGCAAACATTTTAATTGCTTAACCTATATAATTAGCTTGATTTGGCATTTGGGACCCATAATTAGTATTTCCTGGTAGTTTTATTAACATGAAAAAATTAAGACCATTTTATTTATTTCACTACATAGTAATTCACTGAGTCCATTTTACACCCTCTTTTGCATCCTTCCATTTGATCGTTTGCCCTGCTGGAGCTTTCCTCCTCCCTTGCATGCTGGGCTTTATTTAAGACAGTGGTCTTACACCATACACACCATAATCTCATTTAAGTAATAGCACCAGAAACCACTCTCAGGGTCATCTTCCTTTCAAGGTTGTATTTTGCCACTGAGGATGGATTATGTCATTACTATTTTAATCTGGGCTATAATCTCTCTTATTCCTGCCCTCATTCAAAAAGAAAACCAAACCTTTATTTTTATTTTTTGGTACTGGAAATTGAACCCAGGAATGCTTTACTTCAGAGCTACATCCCCAGTTCCTTTCTTTCTTTCTTTTTTTCTGGTGCTGGTGATTGGACCCGGGAGCCCTTGACCACTGATTTACATTCCCAGGCCTTTTTTCGCATTTTATTTAGATACAGAGAGACAGAGACTCGCTAAATTGCTGAGTCTGGCTTTGATCTTCCTGCCTCCGGAGCCTCCTGAATTACAGGTGTGAGCCACCAATCCCGGCCTTTTCATTTTTTATTTTGACACAGGGTCTTGCTAAGTTGTCGAGAGTCTCGCTAAATTGCCGAGGCTAGCATCGAACTTGAGATTCTCCCGCCTCAGGAGTTGCTGGTATTGCAGGTGAGGGCCAATGAGCCCCGCAGGGGAACAGTTACTAATAGGCAAAGTTTGGAGTCTACTTTTTATCTTGACTCTGCATAAAGACAAGGCACATTTTCCAAAAGGCTTTTATACTGGCTCATAATAGTCCACGCCATTGAAGTTCATAAATAATCATCCACTCTGGTTTGAAATGCTTTCAATTTACACAAACAAAACTACGGTCGCTTTTACTCTGTGCTATAATCTCTCTTTTTCCAGCCCTCATTCAAAAAGAAAACTAAAACAATATGGAATCCCAAATTCACTTAGTGCGCCTAAGAACACTAGAATCTACAGACTGATCTCACCACCTATGCAGGTTCAGCGCCAGGGTGGTATCCCCATCCTCACTTCCTGCAGCCCCCACCTCTAGGATGGCTCCGCCCCTTCAGTCTTAACCAATGGGGCTCGCCGCATCACAGGGAGTCGACTCCAGCAACCCGCCCCTTCACCACTCCAGGCTGGAGCTGGGCTTTCGACCCCTTTTTACCAGACCTTGCGCATGCGCATTCTCATTGGACCGAGAAGAGCCGCTTAGAGATCGGTTTTCGTCGCCTTTCTTTCCCCAATCTCGCGACTCTCCTAAACCCTTCTCACCCTTTTATTGCTGAGGATCCCCTTCCCAGTTGCTCAGAGAAGGTGCTGCTCAGGCCTTGAGTGCGGCAGTACCCGGATGTGGAGCCGCTCTCGCCCGGCGGGGACTCTGTGGCGGGGCGGAGCGCGGCGGCGTGCGCGGGGGCAGAGAGAAGGGGGCCCCTGGGCCCGGGTGCTCGCCGGACGCCGGGAGGTACCACCGCTGCCTACGGGGGAGGAGGCGGCGCCGGTGCTCGGGCGCCCACCCCGGAGCGAGGGGTCGGGGGAGAGTAAAGGCCAGCATTTCGGCTTGCCCCCCGCCGCCCTCGCCGTCCCCTCCGGGCGAGCCTCCCCCGGCCCTCTGCGCTCCCCGCGCTCCCGGCCGGGGGAGAGCGAGGTTTCCTGGCGGCCGTCGCTGTAGCCCGGCCGGGGAGCCCGGAGGAAGCGGGAGAGTCCCCGCCCACGGCCCCCTCCCCTCTGCCCGCTCGCCGCCGCCGCCTCCGCCTCCGACCCACAGCGGGCCGGACTCCACTCCGAGCGGGGGGCGCGGCGGCGACGGCTGGGCAGCGGCTGTGGACTCCGTGGGGACCGCGCCGCCGCCCCCGTGAGTTATTCCCACGCCCCCCGGGGCTCGCTGCCGCCCCCGCCGGCGCCGAGAGTCCGGCCCGGGCCCAACTCACTCACGGGCCCTCCGGCGGCGGCGGCGGCAGCGGCGGAGCCCACCGCCCGGGCCCCGATGAGTAACTCCCGAAATAACCGGGTGATGGTGGAAGGGGTCGGGGCCCGGGTAGTGCGCGGCCCAGATTGGAAGTGGGGGAAGCAGGACGGCGGAGAGGGTCATGTGGGCACCGTCCGGAGCTTCGAGAGCCCCGAGGAGGTGGTGGTGGTGTGGGACAACGGCACCGCCGCCAACTACCGCTGCTCTGGGGCCTACGACCTGCGCATCCTGGACAGCGCGCCCACCGGTAAGTCACTGCCACCTGGCTGGGTCTGCGCGCTTTAGGGAGGGGACTCTGCTGCGTTGGGCTTCGGGGCCGCCTCGCGTGCAGTGCCCGGCTGGAGTGAACAGAAAGGGGAGGGCCACATGGAATTTTAGATTCTGTGCCGGGTACACAAAAACTTGCAGAAACGACCTCCTTCTTCCCAAGGGAATTAATGGCAGTTCCATTACCAAGATGTTTCCAGCCTGCAAGACACAAAGCACCGAGAATACAACAGACACAGTTCCCCTCCCCTCCTCCTCCTCCTCCTGTAGGCACGGGGTTTGGAGAGGCCTGTCTAATAAGCCATTGAAATTAATCAGCCATCAAGTGATAACTGTCTGAAGGGAGGCTTGCCTTGCCATATGGTGCTTCCAGTTTGCGGTGATAGCTTTTTGTTGTTGTTGTTGCCTACTGTGACACCGTGACTTGGAGTTCAGTCGTCGAATGATTGCTATTTAGAACTCTCTGAAATTATTTTTTATCTAAATTGTTTAATTTTATATGTTTCTATCAGTAGAGGAAAAAATAGTGTGAGCTCTTGACCCACTTGTTTGGAAACACCTAATTTCTTTTTTTGGAAACACCTGATTTCTTAGTTTGTTAGCATTCTCTCTCAGTAGGGTGATGTCAGGTTCCTACCCATTCAGTTGTTGTCCTTGATTCATTACATTATAGGGCTCTTGTTGTAGACTCTAATTTTTTAAAATATGATAAACTGAAGGCTTGCTTTCATTCTGAAGTATCCCTGTGTTCAGTCCCCAGTATTAGCCCTCCCCCCAAAACCCCAAAACACAATACCCCAAAACATGCCCTGAACTACAGTTACCCTTTTTGATATCCTGCTTTATTTAATCTAATTCATTTTCACAGATTTATCCTAGGTAATTGTATTCAGTAGAAAATTTTAAATTGGATACTTTTAGAATTTCTAAACGAGATGCTTCTAAGATATTATAATTGAATTTGACAAAGCCTAACAAAATTATTTATTTATTTATTTATTTATTATTTTATATGGTGCTGGGGATTGAACCCAGGGCCTTACACATTCTAGGTAAGCATTTTACCACTGAGCTATATCCCCATCCCCACTTGACAAATCTTGAAATGTGCTCATAGTTTTTGCTAGCATCAATAAAAAAGAAATTAACAACAAGCCGATTCAGTTTTTGCACAAGTAATTTATAAAATTGTGTTTGTTAAACAGTTTTTTATACACCACAAAGGGATCTATGTGCATGACCAAAAGAATTGTTTTCTGTTTGTTTATTCTTACAGAATATGCCATGCTTTGTAAGCATAGATATGAATATACTGAAAATATAAATCTATTCCCCCTTTTAAGTATAAATGGTATTAAACTATTTTACTCTTGACCTTTGTTTCTTCACGTAGTACTATATTGATAATTGTGCCATGTTAGCATGTATGTGTAGGTCTTCCTTATTCTTTTGTGGCTGCATAGTATTCCAGTGACTGGATGCAGAAATTTGTTTAATCAGTACTTTATTTATAGGCATTTATATTAGGTCTTCTTACTTACAATGATGCCCTGAATAAAATCCTTGTATATGTATCTTTGCATACGTGCTAAGTACTTCAGAAGTGGAATTGTTGCATCAAAGCTTGCACATATTTAAACATTTTGATAGATGTTGACTAATTTCATTGTGAAAACATTTTACACTTTACACTCCCAGCAACATATGCCTGTTCTGCTCACTTAAATTTTGCATGCCAGCTCATGCTGAAGCCTGACCACAAGTCAATAATTAGGAGGAATTCTTGGGATCAGTAATTGTAGACTTTGGGGAAATTTGAATATCTTTCTAAGGTAAATGTAAAGTTTAACAGACCCTGAACAGGGCACAATACCTGTGATCCCAGCTGAAGCAGGATTGCAAGTTTGAAGCGAGTCTCAGAAACTTAGGCCTTGTCTCAATAAAAATAAAAAGGGCTGGGAATGTAGCTCAGTGGTAAAGTGTCCCAGTGTTCAGTCCCCAGTATGACCTCCCCCCAAAAACAAAAACAAAAACACAATAACCCCAAACATGCCCTGAACTACAGTTATCCTTTTTGTCATCTGTGGTGAAAATATTCAAAATTCTTTTTTTCTAGTTTTATAAAAATATGTAGCATATTACTATTGTTGAAAATCATACTCCCAATGCAATAGAATACCAGACTTATTTTTATTACCTTCTATAGTGATTTTGTGTGTGTGTATGTGTGTGTGTGTGTACACACTGGGGACTCAATCCAGGGATCCTACCACTGAGCCATATCCTTATTTATTAATTTTTAATTTTGAGACAGGGTCTCACTAAATTGCTGAAGCAGGCTGATCTTGAACTTATGATTTTCATGCCTCAGCCTTTTGGTTACTAGGATTGTAAGCATGGGCCCATGCCTGGCTTATAGTGATTTTTT
The DNA here is from genome assembly GCF_052094955.1 of Ictidomys tridecemlineatus. Lineage (NCBI taxonomy): Eukaryota > Metazoa > Chordata > Mammalia > Rodentia > Sciuridae > Ictidomys > Ictidomys tridecemlineatus. The sequence goes on along the minus strand of NC_135489.1, from coordinate 47,527,866 downwards.
TTTTTTCCTCCCACTTTTTTTTATTAGTGCATTATAATTGTACTTAATGGTGGGATTTGTTGTTACATATTTATATGTGCACATGTTATAATGTAATTTGACCAATATCTGTAGTGATTTTTGAAGGGATGTTAATGTTGTCTATATGTTTTGTAGTAGAAAGTATATCATTAATGATTTCATTATCCTAATATAAAAATAGGTGTTTTTCAGAGGCAACTGTTTTAGACTCTTAGTTTAATTTACAAGGTAATTTAACACATTGTTAATATATAGTGGTTCATCTTGTCTGATTACTTTAGCAGACACCTTATTTTTTTGTTGCTGGGTATTTAACCCAGGACCTTGCATATGTTCTACCACTGAAGTATGTCCCAGCCTTTAGCAAACATTTTAAAAATGCTCCTAGATGCAGGAGTGGTAGCCTTCATATGAAATGTATTTTAGTTTTTATGGTTTCATTTCATCAGGTCTTTTATTATTAAAGGATTGAACAAATCATAAGTTCTTGGCTCTGGTTTTGCCCCGGGACTATAATATTACTTTCAGAGTTTTATTTTTTCTCCTTCAAAATATTTAATAATTAATGTCCATTGACATTTCATTACGTTTTGCAAGATTTACTCTACTTATTATATTCAATACTTGATATTTATATAATAGTTGAAGTTAAAACTTCATAATGTTAGGGTCTTGCTAACTATAATTATTGAAACCAGGAAATTGGCAGTAATACAATAGTACTGACCTACATGCCTTATGCTAGCTTTATCAGTTGTTCCACTAACGTTCTTTTTGTGGTCCAGGATTATACATTGTATTTAGTAGTCTTCTTGAGTCTGGACCAGTTTCTTGTTCTTTTGTGTTTTATGATCTCGATGTTGGACAATGACCACGTACGTAGACTGTCTCTCAAATTAGATTTGACTCATGTTTCCTCATGATTACATTCAGATTATGTATTTTGGACAAGAGTACCATAGAAATGGTATTTTGTTCTTAGTGAACCTGACCAGGAGGTATATATTATTCATTTGACTCATTAATAAGAGTATTAACTTGCCTCTCATCAGCAGGTTTATTCACAGTTGGCTTTTATACTTTTCAGTTTATTGTCAATGTGAAGGAGGTAAATAATCTTATATATTATATAATATATTTTTTTTGGTACTGGGAATTTAACCCAGGGGTACTTTTTAAAAATTCTGTTTTATTTATTTTCTTCAGACAGATCTCCCTAAGTTGCTGAGGGTCTTGCTGAGTTGCCAAGGCTGGTCTCAAACTTGTTATCCTCCTGCTTCAGCCTCCCATGTTGCTAGGATTACAGACGTGTGCCACTGCATGTGGCTGACATATTTGAACTAGATAGGATAATAATATTGTCTTTTGTTGGTGCTGGGGATTGAATCTAGGGTCTTGTGCTTGCGGGGCAAGTACTCTACTATTTGAACTATATCCCCAACCCTAGATAGGATAATTCTTTATTGTAGGTATGTCCTGTATTTTGTAGTGGGCCAACGTTCCTGGTCTCTACCTATTAGATGCAGTAGTATCCACCCCTTATGATAATCTATAATATCTCCGGACATTTCCAAAAATCCCTTGGAGGGAGCAAAATCGGTTTAGGGATATGTAAGCGTGTGGTAAATGTAGGTGATAAAACATTAATATCATATTCAGGGGAATAGATATCTTTTTGTGAAGGGAGTGGAGTACAATTGGTGGAAGTAAAGGAGGGACTTTAACTGTTTTGGTTATGCTTTGTCTTAAAGTGGATGGTGGGTCATTGGTGTTAAATTTTTATATTTTTTATGTGTTTGACATATGTTATAGTTAATTACAAAAAAAAAAAAAAAAACCCCAAAAAGGACTTGGTGTTATGGTGTCCAGAATAACTGTGGTTGCCTTTGTATTTATTTTTATTCTTTGTTTGAGGTACTGGGAATTGAAATCATGGACGCTCTACCGCTGAGCTACATCCTCGGCCCTTTTCATTTTATTTTATTTATTTTGAGACAGTATCTCACTAAATTGCTGATGTTGAGTTAAAACTGTTGGACTCAAGTGATCCCCCTGCCTCAGCTTCCTTGGTAGCTGCAATTATAGTCATGCCACTGCACCCAGTGATTATTCATTATTTGTGCTCTACTTATACCCACATTGAATGGACAGAAATTTTATCACAGTATGTTTGGGAATTAAGAAATGGTTGACCTTTAATATAAAATTTGTTGAAACTTTTCTGAGGGTTAAGGATTCTGGAGTGATCGTGTCATTTAGGATCTTTCTCTTAGACTCTTATCACATATTAGAGATTTTTAACTGGGGGTTGTATGTGGGTCTGAAATATTTTGGTATATATGTTTTTTTCTTTCAGGAAATATGTGTTTGAATTTATGTTCTGGATAGTTAAACCTTACAAAGAGGAACATTTGGTATATATTTGAGTGATAAAACTTGAATCTTGTATCCATATACTTTTGGCTAAATTGTAGTCAGCAAGAAGGTTGTGGAAATATGTTATTATTTAGTTAATTGATGTTAATTTTGTGAAGTCTATAATCAAGTAGGTATAGTTGACATTGTATCATGTAGATACTAATTTATAGGATTTGGGGGAAAATATGTTTTTACTTGTGCTGGTTTTGTGATCACTTGACTACAGTGTTGTTACCAAAGAGAATGAAGACTATTTGGATTTCTTATAGAGGTTCTTTTTTTTTTTTCCTGTTATTCTTGGTATGAATAATAAAAACTTAGAGGTAAAGAAAATCAAGTTTATTGTAGCAAATACTGTACCAATGAGCTACATCTGTAGTCCTTAAAATAAGTTTATTCAAAATTAGCTTTCCAGTCATAGTTGGTCCAAGCTGTTTTAGGGGTAGCTCTTAATCTTTTATTTCCATCCCTAGTAAAGACCATTTCTCAGGTCACATGTGGATAAACTATTCAGATGTTTGTATTCATTTAAAAATTTAAAAGTGCTGACTCTATTTGACAGGGATGGGGGTGGGAAAGAAAACGGATTAATAATCCTCATGTTTTCCTTTTCTAATTTGTTTCTAGAACTGTAGTAGAAAAGGGTATTGTCAGAGAATAGAGCATTAGGATAAAACAGGATTTGGGGGAACAATGGGGAATAGGATGCCAGATCTGTGAATATTGTGAGATATTTCTTGGTAATGGCACCTGCAAGGAAATCTTGATTTTTCTAAGGATCCTGCTTATTTTAAAGATGTCTACAAAATGGCTTTTCTTATTTACTTCTGTCAGAAAATACTATGTTTTAAATGATGATTTATTTATCTGTTTATTTATTCATTTTTAGTGGGGATTGAACCCAGGGCCTCAAGCATGCCTAACTACCACTAGATTACATTTTGGTTGAGCACTTCATTAAATCAGGTAATAGACTTGTATGTCAGTACTTCTCAAATTTATATTATGGGATAGTTAAACTTTACAAAGAGGAAACACAGATATCCTGGGGACCTTTTAAAATGCAGCTTCTGATTCAGTAGCTCTGTGATTCTGCAGGAGTATTTTTAATAAGTTCCTAGGTAATGGACATATTACTCAAGGACACACTTTGATTAGCAGGAAATTAAGTGACTATCTTTCTAGTTGAGATGCACAGACTTTCTGTTTTCACTTCTCCCTTCAGCAGATTTCAAACCTTGATTTATTGTTAGAGTAATATATGTTTCTGAAAGTAGGCTGGTAGTCTGGGAGAAGAGTGTACACAAAGAAATAAAGTTAGGCAGGTGTGATGGCACATGCTGTAATCCCACGTACCAGAGAGGCTAAGGCAGGAGGCTTATAAATTCCAGGCTGGCCTCAGCAACTTAGTGAGACCCTAAAAAGTAAAAGGGACTGGGGATATAGTTCAGTAGCAGAGTATGAGGCCTTGAGTTCAATCTCCAGTATCCCTGTCCCCCTTACAAAAGGAACATGTAACAGCTTTCTGATATACATGTTTTTTTGCAAGTGTAATGCTACCTTAATGTATGTTTCTAGTACTGTACTTAATAGCCATATTCTTCTGATTAGATTAGATATTTCCTTTTTAATGTGTTCTCAGGTAGCTAACCCACCAGGAATTCTTCTCACCCTTTTTGATTGCTAGCCATTGTGATCAGTGCACTTGTGCTTCTGTTACAGTAAGTATGCTATGATGTAATTGCCTTTTGCACTAAATTAGTAGTTTGAGAGAAAGGTGTGTGTGTTATATTTTTATCTTTTAGAAACTTAATCTATGGCTATAAATAAATATTTTCTGTACAAAATGTGTTTTTCAAAGGGTTTTTTGACTTATTTGATCTGAGGTTAGAGAGGTAATATCCTAAAATAGATAAAAGGTAACTCAGGCTTACCTGGATTAAAAAATTTGTTTCATCACAAAGTTAGTGAATGGCAGATAGTAGGGATGAACATCTAGCGTATTGCTTTTCTTCTAGTTTATTGCTTTTCTCCTTTGTCATTCTTTCAAGTACAGTTCAGTAGTTCAGAAATGATCACTATCTATAATACTTTTCCTGTGTGAAAATTGTTTATAAAATTTAAATATCTAGTTTAGAAATGAAATGTCCAGTGCTTGTGATTTCCTTATTTTTGTACAGCTGAGATTTTACTGTATAGTTGTACCTTGGTATCTTCAGAGGATTGATTCCAGGAACCCCTGAAGATACCGAAATCCAAGGATACTCAAGTCCCTCATATAAAGTGGGGCAATATTTGCATATAACTTATGCATATTCTCCTGTATATATTAATCTCTAGATTACTTATAGTATTTAATTACAAAGAAAATGCTGTATAAATAGTTGTTATACTTTGTTGTTTAGGGAATAATGACAAGGAAAAAGTCTGTACAAATTTAGTATAGACATGGTGGCTTTGCCTGTATAAAATTTTCAGTCTATGGTTGGGTGAGTACATAAGGTGACACTATAGTTTTGTGCTTATTCCTACTTGATATGTTTTGTTTTTCTTACAAATAATTTAATAGGTATTCCTTATATAGTAAAGTGACAATTATTTTTATGCCTTAAACTTATCTACTTATAAAGAAATATATATGTATACTCCTCTCTTCTTTGCCTAAATGTGTTGTTCTTCAGCATTTTTTTTTTTTTGCATATTTTTGTCTTGGATATCTTTCTGTGACAGAATATAATCTGTATTACTTTTTTTAGTAGGTACATAGTATATAGTAGTTAAAAACAGTTTTATTTAATCATTCTTTTATATTGTTTTCTTTTTTTGGTCATATTATTTTTTGTGATACTGGGTGTGGTGAGCCGTGTCACTGGACTGTGGTCGCCATTACAAGATGGTGCTGATAAGCGCCGTGGCCTGTGATAAACAACTCCTTATTTTGGGAGAGTTGGCACGTAGCTGTAAAACACCCTATGAAAAAGATCCACGTGGCAGTTGTGCATTGGGGCTTGATGTGCTTTATCAAGGCTGGGGCGCTCGGGTGAGGTAGTAGAAGTAGCAGTAGTAGCAGTAGTAGTAGTAGTAGTAGTAGTAGTAAGAGAAGCTTCCAGAGACACATAATTAAAGGCCTGAATAAACTGCTGAGAGAAGAATCCTGTGTCGTGTCCTCCTTGCTGGCGAGGGGGTAATGGCAGTTGGTGGCGAGGACGTGGAACACCTCCTCGAACCCAGGATCCAGAACTTTCAGCAATCAGGGTGGTGCACCGGTAAGTTCCCAGGTAAAGTGGGAATCCACAAATGAAAGCGGGGCGCTCCTCGGTAATTAAAGAGAGAGCGGGGGAAAAAATAATAAAATAAGACGCACCTCTGTAGATAAAGAGAGAGTGGGGGAAAAATAATAAATAAGATGCTCCTCTGTAGATAAAGAGAGAGCGGGGGGAAAAATAATAAAATAAGACGCTCCTCTGTAGATAAAGAGAGAGCGGGGGAAAAATAATAAAATAAGACGCTCCTCTGTAGATAAAGAGAGAGCAGGGGAAAAATAATAAAATAAGACGCTCCTCTGTAAATAAGGAGAGAGCGGGGGTTTGTACTTTCTTTACACTGCTTGGAGCAGTATGGGTGCTACTTCCTCAAGCCCAATTTTGCTGGCCTTGGATGGGTTACTGCGTTCTAAGGGACTTAAAGTGAAGCGGAGCACATTACAGAGGTTTTTAGAAGAGACTGACTCTGTAGCTCCTTGGTTTGCTTTTTCAGGGAGTCTCACGATTCCCAGTTGGGACAAATTAGGGAAAGACCTGGATTTCGCTTACAAACAAGGAACTTTAAAGGGCAGTACCATTCCGCTTTGGAAATTAGTGAGGGGGTGTATAATGGATGGTAAATGCCAGAAAGCTGTGAGCGAGGGTCAGGCCGTTCTTGAGCAATTGCATGAAGAAAAATCGGAGGAGTCACATAGCGAGGTAGCAAAAAGTTATTAGGAGTAAGAGTGGTGAACAGACAAGGGAGTCTGAAGTTGAACAGAGGAGAAGGCTCTATCCGGACTTGACTGAGTTAAAAACTCCCAAGGACACAAGCAGCTCGGACAGTTCTAAGGAATTGGACAAGTTATTACAACAACTACGTAAGACTAAGATAAGAAAGAAAAAATGGGAAACAACAGATGTAAAAGCCTGCTGTGAGAAGGGTAATAAATCCAGTTCTGGGGAGGAAGTTGAGAACCTAGAGGAGAGCTCTATACCTGATGTTCCACCCATAGATCCACCCATTGCTCTGCCCCCGTACGTGGGAGGAGTCCAAGGCTCCGCGAGGACTTTTCATTCTCAAGTGTGGAGAACAGTTAATACAGACATGGGACTAGCATACCCAGTTTTTCAGGACAATAATAGGGGAAGATATCATGAGCCTTTAGGTTTTAAAATAATTAAAACCTTGGCAGAATCTGTCCGTACTTATGGCATAGATGCTGCTTTCACCCTTACTCAGGTGGAAGGACTGACTAGATTCTGCATGACCCCCTCAGATTGGGCTGGCTTAATCCAAGCCTGTGTCTCCCCGGGAAAATATCTAGATTGGAGAGCATTCATGTTAGAGGGTGCAGTAGAACAGGCTGCTCAAAATCACAGCAGCTATAGTGACAGCCGTAGCAGTGTCTGCTGCTGCAGCAGTTACGGCCGGAGTAGCCACGGCCAGCCGGGTGCAAACTGCTGCCACTATTAATAATGTTATTCAACAAACTTCCACCATACTCAAATCTCAAAATATATTAATCAACATATTTTGTCAGGGATTTTAGCTGCTAACCAAAGAATAGATATACTTCAAGCTCAGATAAAAAAAATTGTCTGACCTGGTACTTTTGGGTTGCATTGACCAATGTGCGCATTTGTGTATAACCTCTGTCAGATTTAATGATTCCAGGAATGCTTCCCGCATCATCAGTGACTATTTGGCCGGGAATTGGTCCATGGCGGCGGAAGACATGATCCAGTCTCAACTGACTCAGATAGCTGTCTTGAATAACACCCGTGTTGATCCCGTGACTTTGGGTCAATTCACTAATTGGATATCTTCTGCTTTTTCCTTGTTTAAATAGTGGGTGGGAGTAAGCATTTTGGGGGCAGTATGTTGCTTTGGTGTGATACTTTGTTTGTGGCTTCTCTGTCGCCTTAAGGCTCGCATTGCTCTAGACAAGGCAATGCTCGTCCAAGCTCTTGCTGCTTTAGAAAATGGCAACTCACCTCAAGTCTGGCTTGCGCATCTTAAACAGTAAATCTTTGACATGGTCATTGCACCCCAAGTTATTATAACATTGCACTGGGATTGACATGTCTTTCCTCATTATTCTCTTAGTGTTGGAAAGCCCTTGCACTCTGCAGGCCTTGCTGCCATTGCACGCAGATGGGTTTCCACACTAGTGCCTTTGACATGGTCGTTGCACCCCAAGTTATTTTAACATTGCACTGGGAATGACATGTCCTTCTTTTGTCTTTCTTCTAGTGCTGGAAAGCCCTTGTACTCTGCAGGTCTTGTTGCCATTGCACGCAGAAGGGTTTCCACACTGGTCTTTAACTATGGCTTTAAAGCCCGTGCCTTTCTCTCAGGGTGTCGCCAACTTAATTGTGGTTGTCCTACAGAGGTAGTCCCAGCTATCCCCTTATGTTCACCATCGTCACGATACAGGATGTGAGGCAGGCACTGCACTTGAGTGATCCTACAGTGGACCTCAAGGAGAGCATGTCCTATTGCATGCGGGTTTGACGCGTCCATGCCCCGCCCCGCGAAAAAAGGCGTCGGCTGATATGGAGTCAGATCTGGGGAAGGCGCCTCCTTAGGGCTGAGCCATACTATGCAGCCACTTCTGCACAGTGGGATAGGACCTCTACTCTCGCCTGTATTGTCTTAGTAAAACAAAAAGGGGGAACTGTGGTGAGCCGTGTCAGCGGACTGTGGTCGCCATTACAAGATGGCGCTGATAAGCGCCGTGGCCTGTGATAAACAACTCCTTATTTTGGGAGAGTTGGCACGTAGCTGTAAAACACCCTATGAAAAAGATCCACGTGGCAGTTGTGCATTGGGGCTTGATGTGCTTTATCAAGGCTGGGACGCTCGAGTGAGGTAGTAGAAGTAGCAGTAGCAGTAGTAGCAGTAGTAGCAGTAGTAGCAGTAGTAGTAGTAGTAGTAGTAGTAGTAGTAGTAGTAGTAGTAGTAAGAGAAGCTTCCACAGACACATAATTAAAAGCCTGAATAAACTGCTGAGAGAAGAATCCTGTGTCGTGTCCTCCTTGCTGGCGAGGGGGTAATGGCAACTGGGGATTGAATGAAGGACCTCACATGTTCTATGGGGCAAGCACTCTACCACTGAACTACATCACCAGCACCTTTCTGACATTTTAAACAATGCTGCAACAAACATCCTTGTGTGTGTATATGTATAATCTTTCTGTACACTTTTTTTCTTTTGTTTTTGCTGTACTGGGGATTGAACCTGGGCTTCTTTACCCAGCTACATCCTCAGCCCTTTTTATTTTTTATTCTGAGACTGCGTCTCGCTAAATTGATGAGGCTAGCCTTGAACTTGTGATCCTCCTGCCTCAGCCTCCCAACTCACTGGAATTCCATGCATGTGAGGATCACAGATGCATGTCTACTCTGCCTGGCTTGTGTTTAACTTATTTGTTAATTTATTATAGGAAATTCTCTTGTAAATGACATGATTAAATATTGTGTACACTGATTTTGAGATTCATTGCTTTTAATAGAATTTACCTTGTTTGTATTTATTATAACTGGTATATATTTTTTAGTTTACTGCTGTCTTACTTTTTAAATTTTAATGTATATTTTTCTCAGTGAGTTGGAAATATCACTTTTTTTCCTGTTCTCATAGTGGTTACTGTTTAATATTTAACAAACTGAAAAATTTGTGTTCTATACATGTAGAAAATGAAGTAGTCTCTTTAATTTCCTATGCTCCACATTTCTTACCTATTCCATTTGCCTTGGTTTTATGGAAATTATCAGGAAAATTAGTCCCAAATAGTTTGCATTGTTTTTGCTCTCTTTCTTCCCCATAAATATATGATCTTTCATTATATTTTAGAACTTGCTCTGAAAACTGCATTAAATTTCAAGGGCTAGTGGTATAACATGTAAAAGGCCCTGTAACTCCCAAAAGGCCATTAAACTTCACAGTTACATTATTAGTAATTTACTGGACTTAAAATTTAAGCATTGAGTTGGGCATGGTGGTTTGCACCTGCAGTTGCTGCTAGTCAGGATACTGAGATAGAGGAATCATTTGAGTCCAAGAGTTTGAGACCAACCTCGCCAATGTAGTAAGACCTTGTCTCTTAACAACAACAGTAGCAACAAATACAAAAACAGTACTTTCTTATTACTGTCTCTCATATCTTATATCTCATGTCTTTCCCTTTGTCCTCTCTCTTTTTAAAAAAAAGTTTTTTTTTTGTTTTTTTTTTTTTAAGAAATAGTTAAGAGTCCTTGGAGGCCTGAAAATTACTTAATTTTACTACACTTTCCCTCCCACTCCCAAACAACCTGAGTAGTAATTTGTGTATTTATTTCTAAGTTCAAAATACTTCTCTCAAAACTAGCTCTCTGGTCCATTTAGTGTTGAAGATGAGAAGTCTTACTCTAGTGCGTAGTATGATTATCTGCTTAACTTAATGTAACACTATTGTTAGACATTTATGATTTTTCTGTGTGTGTGTGTGTGTGTGTGTGTATGTAATATGTAACAGGTAGTTTCTTATTTATAGTTATATTTAGCGTTTTATAAGAGGGGCTGGGGATGTGGCTTAAGTGGTAACGCGCTCGCCTGGCATGTGCGGGGCGCTGGGTTCGATCCTCAGCACCACATAAAATAAAGATGTTGTGTCCACCGAAAACTAAAAAAAAAAATATTAAAAAAAAAAAAGAAAAGAAAAAGTATCATTCCTGTGAGAAACTTGTTTGCTGTGAAAGCAGTTTATTGAGCTACATATGAGGCATTAGGTTCTCCAGGTTGAGGTGGTTAGCCTTTACTATCAAAGTAGTACTAGGGTCCTTAATCTTTTAGTTTTTCTTTGTTCCATACAGATTAGCTCAAAATCCCAGTCATTTTAAACTCTTGCAGCCAAGCTCTTCCTTGGCAGATATGACGTAATATCTGCCATTATATCTGCCATCATATCATATCTACTCAACTATCAGATGGTAGATAGTATTTCCTTTTCTTTTATGAGAAAAGTTTTACATTTAATGTTTGTGTGTATGTGGTCAGGGACAGTAGGGACTATTGTAGGATCTGGAACCCATAGATACAGAGGGCCGACTACTTCTTTTTTCATTCTATTTACTAGTTAAGTAAAAACTGAAATTTAGCTCTTAGTGTCCTATCTTTTGTGTTGCTAGTAATTTCTTACAAATTAATTGGAAGGTCTTTCATTTATATATTTTGAACAAATGATTAAAAGTCCACTAAATTTAAAATTAAGTAAAAATTATTTTCTTTTAAGGACGCAAACATGAGAATTTATTAGCAATATACCTCATTTCCAGTGTTGTAAACTATATAATGAAGGAAATGTATTATTATTAAAAGTTTATTTTTTTGGGTACTGGAGATTGAATCTCCAGGGGTGCTTTATCACTGAACTCTATCTCCAGCTCTTTTTGTTTTGAGACAGGGTCTTGCTAAGTTGCTGAGGGTCTCACGAAGATGCCAGGGATGTTCTTGATTTGTAATTCTCCTGTCTCTCAGCCTCTTGAGTCAATGGGATTACAGGCGTGCACCACTGTACTCTGCTTGGAAACATCTTTAAACATAAGTTTTCTTATTAGTTTCTTTGGGACAGTATTTTTTCATTTTTTTAAAGACAATACCTGGGATAGATTAAATGGATATATATATTTTTATTTTTTAGTTATAGGTGGACACAATATCTTTATTTTTATGTGGTGCTGAGGATTGAACCCTGTGCCTCACGCATGGTAGGCGAGCACTCTACCTCTGAACCACAACCCAGTCCCTAAATGGATATAATTTAAAAAAATATCTTCCAAGGAGCATTTCATTTACAAATACTTTTCATCCCAGAAAAGTTGTGCAAATTTAGAATACTATTATTGTTATTTTAAAATATTTACTTTTAGTTATATGTGGGCACAATATTTTTATTTTATTATTTTATTTTTATGTAGTGCTGAGGATCAAACCCAGTGCCTAATGCATGCTAGGTGAGCACTCTTCCACTGGGCCCCAGCTCCAGCCCAGAATACTATTATAAAAAAAAATTAAAATTTTGACTCTGTAAGTTCTTATCTCAAGATAATCAGTGATTTGTGTATCATTAGGACACACTGCACAAGTCAGCCTAAGTGCCCCAAAGCTGCAGCATATGTTAATATGCTGGAGGTGCTTGAGGGCAGTTGTTAGCACCTCATGTTCTCAAATTTCTACTCACTTTCACTGTATCTTGGGTTTCAAATGTGATGTATGATTATTTATAGTGACCCAGTGAAGGTGCTATGACAGTTGGTTAATATACAGTAAGTAAAACTCAATTTTATTCTTGTGTTTTTAGAGAAAAAAAATGAAAGTAGTTTTTTTTGTTGTTGTTGTTGGTTCTGGGATTGAATCCAAGGCCACTTAACCACAGAGCCACATCCCTAACCATTTTTATTTTTTATTCTGAGACAGGATCTCAATTAGGGTCTTACTAAATTGTTGAGGCTGGCTTTGAACTTTGATCCTCCTGCTTTAGCCTTCTGAACTTCTGGGATTACAGGCATGTGCCACTGTGCCAGCAAAAGTAGAAGTTTTTTATATATATTTTTAAAAGTCTTCTTGATCTTCTTTTTTTAATATATATTTTTTAGTTGTAGTTGGGCACAATACCTTTATTTTATTTATTTATTTTAATGTGGTGCTGAGGATCGAACCCAGAGCCTCGCTCGCACGTGGTAGGCGAGTGCTCTACCGCTGAGCCACAACCCCAGCCCAAAAATAGAAGTTTTAATGGAAGTTTAAACTCCTTATTCAGGATGCTTGGGACTGAGTTTATAAGCTTTTGAATTTTAGAATTATTTTATGGTATCTTTATCACATAACACACAGAGGCCTACAGCAATACCCGCAAATCAAGTACATTAATATTTCTGCAATGAAGCATATGAATAACTCTAAGGGGAAAAAGACTATATACTGTATGTAGCCCCTTGTTTGATCAGGTTAGATTTTATCACTAAATGAGTTTGTGGCTAACTTAAAAATTAGAATTTAAATAACTTTTTTTTTTTTTTTTTGGTTGAGACAGGGTCTTGCTATATTGCTCAGGCTCATCTTAAACTAATGATGGGCTCAAGTGATCCTCCTGGATCAGCCTCTTAAGTAGTTGGGATTATAGGAGTGTACTATCATGCCCTGTTTAGACTGTTTGTTTCTTTTTTAATTTTTGTTTTGAGACAGTGTCTTGCTAAGTTGTTGAGACTGGTCTTGAATTTGGAATCCTGCCTCACTCTCCCAAGTTGCTCGGATTATAGGTATGTGCCTCCATGCCTGGTGAATTTATCCTCTTGATGATAATCTTGTTCCTTTTAAAACAAGAAATGCCTGGGCATGGGGTGCATGCCTGTAATTCCAGTGACTCTGGAGGCTAAGGCAGGAGGAGTCCAAGTTTGAGGCCAGCCTCATTAATTTAGTGAGACTGTATGAAAATAAGAAGAGCTCGGGATGTATCTCAGTGGTAAATTGCATCTGAGTTCAATCCCCAGCCTGTCCCTGCCCCCAGAAAACAGAAGAAAACAAAAAACCAGCAACAAATGGGGTGGTATGTGGGAACTTTTTTGGTGTGTGTGATAGTATTAGTAGTAGTCTTCTTTTTTCTTTCCCTAATTTGAACCTCAATTCTTCACCCATAAAATGAAATTCTTATGTTTCACTCAATTAATTTCTTACTCTTGTGTAACAAATGCTAAAAATGCAAATATATTACTAAAATTTCCAATTGTACACCTATTTTGACTACTTGTTTCTTTTGTTTGGACTGAATATGGCCTGGTTATAATTTTATTGTGTGTACTTACAACAGAGTAGCTGAGATTACAAAAATAGAAAAGATATGATGGGAGGGTTGTAGATTTTGGGGCGATAGTGTCAAAGAAATTTTCTTAATGCATATTAAAAATTGGTTGGAAGCCAGGTCTGGTGGCACATGCCTGTAATCCCAGTGGCTCAGGATTGTAGTCCTCCTGCTGAGGCAGGAGGATTGCAAGTTCGAGGCCAGCCTCAGCAATTTAGTTAGGCCCTAAGCAATTTAGTGAGAACCTGTCTTAAAAAAAAATAAAAAGGATTGGAGATGTGGCTCAGTGGTAAAGTGCCTCTGGGTTCAATGCCCAGTACCCCCCATCATGAAAAAAAATATTGGCTGGAAGTAGATGGTGTATTTCTCTTTTATATTGTTGAAATTAATTTTAAAAGGAATCTTTTGATTAAAATGTATTTCTTTGAAATTAAATATTAGAGTAGGATTTAATAAATTATATTAACAAGATGCCCTAGATATGTTATCATTCTTTAGACGATTTAAGTTGGGAGAGGAGTACCCATGATAGACTGAAGCACTCTAAAGTTTGTAAGATCCACCTTGAATTTACTAATCTGTATCTTTAGGCAAGGGCTTCATTTTCTTCACCTATAAAACAGGAATGATAATGCCTATTTAAGTAGTGTCCAAAGGGTTAAATAAAAATATAGCTGGGTTTGGTGGCCACACGGCTTCTGAGGCTGAGGAGCCAGCCTCAACAATTTAATGAAACCCTAAGCAACTCGGTGAGACCCTGCCTTTAAATAAAAAATACAAAAAGGGCTGGGGATGTGTTTCTGTGGATTAGCGCCCCTGGGTTCAATCCCTAGTACCAAAAAAAAAAAAAAAAAAAAGTATAGCACTAAACTTGGTAGTAGTAAATAGTGGCTGGTATTGTTAATCACAACAATCTTATTTTCTTTAATTTAGTATTTCTCAAGAGTCAGGAATGTGGAATATACCAACCAGCTGGTAGGTCACAAAGGCCTTGCCCTCATTAAGAGTTTTAATTATAGTTGAGACTATTTCTAAAGGAATTAGTAATTTGATAGTTCAGGAGAATAAAGATGGATACTGGAGTTTGGTTAACCTACATTAATCTGTAATAATTTTTTGTCACATGTGATTTGGGGTTAAAGTTTTTTTTTTTTTTTTTGTGTGTGTGTGTGTGTGTGTGCCCCTCCCCACCCCCAGTGCTAAGCAAGTACTTTGTCACTGAGCTAAATCCCCAGCCCTATGGTTAAAGTCGATGAATCTATAAATCAGAAGTAGAATTTCTTCGTTGGTTGAATGACATAAAATTATGCCACAGTAACTAATTACATTTGATAATTGTTAAAGAATTGTAAATTCTTTTAATAGTGTATAGGTGGACACAATACCTTTATTTTGTTTTTATGTGGTGCTGAGGCTCGAACCCAGTGTCTCACATGTGCTAGGCAAGTACTCTACCACTGAGCTACAGCCCCAGCCCAAATTCTATTTGTTTTTTGGTACCAGGGATTGGCTCTAGGAGCACTTAGCCATTGAGTCATCCTTGGCCCTTTTTATTTTTTATTTTGAGACAGGGTTTCACTAAGTTGCTGAGGCTGGCTTTGAATTTGTGATCTTCCTGCCTCAGCCTTTCGAGCCACTGGGATTACAGGTGTATGCCATCGTGACTGGTATAAATTCTTTTTAATGTTAGATGAAGTCTTTTAATTTGGGCAAGAATTTTAGTGGATTAGCTAGGCACCATACTAGTCTACTGAAGATTTTTTACTTTATTTTTTTGTGATACCAGGGATTGGACCCTGAACAATCTATTACTCAGCCTTATTCCAGACCCTTTTTTATCTTATTTTTGAGATGGGCTTTTGCTAAATTGCCCAGGCTGGCCTTGAGCTTGTGGTTTACTGGCATAGCCTCCCCAGCTGGGATTATAGGTGTGCTCAGCTGTTGTTTTTTTTTTTTTTAATTTTTTAGTTTTAATTTTCATTTGTTGATAGACCTTTATTTATTTATATGTGGTGCTGAGAATTGAACCCAGTGCCTCACACGTGCCAGGCAAGTGCACTACTGCTGAGCCCCAGCCCCTGCTCAACTGTTTTTATTTTTAGAAAGCTTTAAAATTTATCATATAATATTTTAAATAGCCAAGTAGATAAGTCAGTAATATTAGCAAATATACTGTTGTAGAAACTAAGCACTACTAATATATTTGAACACTGTATGTGTATTGCTCTCCAGTTACATTGTCTTTCTTCCTGTCCTATGTTAACTATCAGGTTAGTTTTTTGTTATTCCTGAGTTATGTTTTATATTATTTAAATGTCATGTCTTTCTATGTAAACAGTACGTAGTACTATATTTGTTACACTGTATTCTTCTGTAATTTAAAAATACTCAGCATTATGATTGAAGGATTCTTTTTGAATTTTGTGGCTGTTCAAAAATCTATTTTAAGTATTTTATTGTATACCTAATATATATAGCCATTTTCTTGTTAATGAACAATTAGGTTGTTTTCTTTCTTTTTTTTGCTATTAAATAATTGCTAATTTAGATAGTCTTTTTCCATATTGAAGTGCTTAATAGACTGAACTGTTTGTATTGAAAACTCTAGTTTTCTGTCATCTTTTCTATGGGGAAATGTTTTGAAAGGTTAAATAGTTTTATTATTTACATGTATAAAGTGAGAATATAAATTGATATGGGGTCTATAGGGAAATTTAATATTTTCCTTGGTCTATAGGGAAATTTAATATTTACCTTTAATCACTACTTTGTGAATCTGAGCTTTTTTTGCTTTTCTCAAGAGCTTATGGTTATTGATATTAACTAGCATGCTTTACGGTTTTCACAAAAGTTTGCAAGAAAGACTTCAGCTATGATAATTCTCTAAGTTATTGAACTTCGAGAGATGCCATTAAAACTTAGAGCAGATGGTCATTTGAGTTTTAAAAGAATGAATCAAAAGCTATTATCAGGTGGTTCATTTATTGGTGGCAGATGTCTTCACAAGAAAAGAGCATTAATTATCTCTCTAGGGTAATATATTAGGTACTATGGCATTCTATAGCAAGATGAAATGTGTTTTGAAGTTAAAATTTGTTTTTCTTTTTTTGGGGGGAGGGGGTACAGAGATGTAACTCAGGGACACTTAACCATTGAGTCATATCCCCAGCCCTCCGCCCCCCCTTTTTTTTTTTAAAGAGAGAGAGAGAGAGAGAATTTTTTAATATTTATTTTTTAGTTTTCGGTGGACACAACATCTTTATTTTATTTTTAACTGGTGCTGAGGATCAAACCCAGCGCCCCGCGCGTGCCAGGTGAGCGCACTACCGCTTGAGCCACATCCCCAGCGCCCCCAGCTCTTTTTATTTTTTATTTTGAGACAGGGTCTTGCTAAGTTGCTGAGGCTGGTATCAAACTTTTGATTCTTTTCGCTGAGCCTCCTGAGTTGCTGGGATTTCAGATGTGTGCCACCACACCTGAAATGAAAATTTTAAGGAATAAATCTTGTCGGGATTATTGGTTTTATGAGAATGAATTTGGTGAATGTAGTATCAGGAAGATACTTACTACCTACCATAAGAGGTCAGTAAAATTTTGACCTTGTTATTTAATGCCATTTTTCTGTTTAATGTTTTCTTTAAACATCAACTTTTAAAGTCAGTTGCATTCTCATTAAAAATTCTATAGTGCTCATGTTGGTAGTGGAGTAGGTTGCTTTGTTTACTCTTCCAATTCTCAGGGATAGTCTGTTTCACAGCTGTTCAGTGGTTTTGTTGGCATTTGAACTGTGGGAACCAAGAAAGGATTTGGATGTGTTTTTGTGTGCATTAATGGTTTTCCTGAAATATTCTTTAAAACCATGAATTGTAGATTTTTTTTTAACTAGTTGTTGTCATTGTGTGTTTAAATGATTCCTTTTAAAGAAATCTGCACATCAGTTATGAGCTCATGAATGTTAATGTTATGGTACTTTGTGGAAAATGAACTTAGAGATACAAAATATGAAAATTAGGACAGTAGTTGCAAACAGAGTTTTTATTTATTTCTGTCAATATATTTTCCCTATGCCCTTTCCTTAGCCAAGTCTCACCTTAAGAGCTGCATGGTTAGTTCAGGATACACCTTTAAGTGCGGAATGGATACTTTGTTAGTGCATTTTACTTTTTTTTTTTTTTTTGTGATAACATGTTGGAGACATACTTTAGATCTTGTTGAGGAACTGAACCATTGTGTGGACATTTACTATTAGCTAGGGTTGAAATTCTGATACTTTTGGTCATCTTCCTGTGGTAAGGCAGATGATGTAGATTAGATGCTACTAATATCAGGCATGTGGCATAAAGAGTATACCTGGGTAAAAGTATGTTTTCATAAGCATAATATAACGCAGTGTAAGGATTTTAAAAAGTAAGACTGTAAAAAGTAAGTAGTAGCCATATACACTGTTAGCAAAATAATTTGAAAGTTGATTTCTGTAGACACTTGCTTAGGTCCCTCATGTTTTTATTTTTCAGTTTTAATTTTAAGTGATATGTACATTATCTCTAGTGCTTATATTTTATTTTAAGTGCTCCTATTCACCTAGCTGCTCCTTAGAATTAATACATAGTGCAAAAAATTTGGACAACTACAAAGTGCTGTCTTGTTTTGGAAATTATCTTTCTAGTGTTCCTGTAATATGTCTTATTTATTTATTATTTTTTGGCAAAAATGTTATACTTCAATTCCTTGCAAATTACTTGATAAAATGATGATATATTTACCATGTTAGCAGTATGTTTTCTACATGTTTAAACTACATGTATTTTCCTCTAAGAATTAACATAGCCTGTATTTTCAACATCATTAAGTTACATTTTTGTTTTTACTACATACAATTGAGTATTTTGGGGCATACTTTAAAAATTTTTTTGGAGGCAAGCCAAAGACTTTAAGTCATTTGAAACATTTTGCCAAGTGTTTTCTATAGAATTTGTGTCGATTTTTATTTATTACTCAGGGATCTCTGACTGGCTTTCTTGACATATCTACAATATGCACTGAAGATAGTATATTTAGTTGGTGTTCTGTTTGTGGTACTGGGGATCCAACTAGGGACTCATTTGTGCTAGGAAATTGCTCAATCAATGAGTTGCATCTCCAGCCTTCTTGTTTAAAGTGTAAAATTAACAGCATGGTTGTAATACACATTTAACAATTCAAAAGCATGAAGAACAAAATGTGAAATTGTGCACTCCAGCCATTGTTAGCAATTTGTCATGGGTTTTCATATTGATCTCTCATTATCTACTATGTATATATGTGCCCACTTGGCATGTGTGTGACTTCTGAGGTTTGTTTGACGCTTATAAAGACTTTGTTTAAAATTGTAAAATATGCTGTTTAACTTTTTATGAGCACTTTAGTGTCTTTTTTTTTAAAAAATTGTATTGAGCTCTGTTTTATCTTGAGTTTATTTTTGGTACATTGTACTGTAGGGAACTATAATTTAACAAACATCAAAAAATGTTTTCAACTTGCTTTGTTCTGATTACTATGGTTACAGTACTATGGTTACCCCAAAATCGAGTGGTGTAAAACAGTTTATATGCTCTTGGCTCCTGTGGGTCAGCAATTTCGGTAATGGCGTGGTAAGGAATGGCTTTTTGATACTGCACAATGTCTGGAGCCTCATCTGGAAGACCCAAACAGCTAGGGGACTGGTGCAGCCAGAGTTCCTTAGGCATTTTAACTCTGGGCCCTCTCCACGTGATCTTTCTGTGGTGACTTTTCAGGGTGGCTAGACTTACTATATATTGCTCAGAGCTTCTAGTGCATACTGGGTGTGAATCTTGAGGGGGGAGAGAGTGACAGGCAGATAGGACAAGTAAATGGCATCTGCATTAGTTTTCATGACCTAACTTAAGAAGTCATATACTGTCACTTCCTCTGCACTCTGTTGATTGAAGTAATTAGGAATGTCTACTTAGGTCCAATGGAGAGAGAAGTGATCCACCTCTTTTTAAATTTTTTAAAAATTGTCAGTTTACCTTTATTTATATGTGGTGCTGAGAATTGAACCCAGTGCCTCACACATGGCTAGGCAAGTACTCTACTACTGTGATACAACCTCAGCCCTGTATCCACCTCTTGATGGTGGAGTGTCATTTGGGGTCTCCTAAAAAAGCACACAGGATGAGTCATAAATTAGCATGGCCATCTGTGGAACATACAACCAGTTATACCTTTCTTCCCTTTTAAATATACACTCAGTTTTCTAGGAATATAATTTATATATAATACATATATAAAAAAGCCAGGGGTATGTTTATTTTACTATTCAATTCTGTGAATTTTAAAACAAAATCTGTTGTGATTCTTGGTATTTCTCTTTAAAAATTGCAGTTTTATGAAAATTCAAATAATAATTCTGCTCAAATAGTTATGATAGTTTTAATTTGTCAGTAGGTTTCAGAATTTACCTAAAAATTATCTTTTGTGAACTAGAGTAATTTTTTATTTAATTTTGTATTTCTATTGGAAGTAATAGTTATAGAAATAATTACAGAATTATTATTCAAAATGTACATTCTATGGAATTGATAATATTTAAAGCAAAATATAGTAATTTTTTAATGACCTAAGGGATGGATATGGATGTGGATGTCCAGTGTGGACTATTTAGGTACTTTGATTTTATTTTTTAATCCTTTTGTGATTAAAGGAGAAAAAGTCAAGGGCTGGGGTTGTGACTCAGTGGTAAAATGCTTGCCTAGCATGAAAAAAACCCTGGGTTCAATCCCTAGCACCGCAGAAAAAGAAGTCAAGCCCTTTTCTGTGTATTCATTTTATATCCCTAGAAGGGAATCTAGGGATTGAACCCAGGGGTGCTTAACCACTGAGTCACATACCCAGCCCTTTTTACTTTTATTTTTTTGGAGACAGGGTCCCTCTAAATTGTTGAGGATGGCCTCAAACTTGTCATTCTCTTGCCTCAGCCTCCCGGCTTGTGCGCTACCTGGCCCTTTGATCCATATTCTAAAAGACTGAAACATGTAATACTGGTAAATATTGATAGCTTTGAGTTGTGTAGCTGTAATTCTGTGGTTTTTAAATTTTAGTTCACATTTCATTTAGGCTTCAATATAGTTTCTTTTGGGCCTATAACTGATAATAATTTCATGATTGATACAGTCAGATTTAATTTGCACAATATAAAAGGAAGACATCGTTATTAACTGATAAAAAGTGGTGCATAATCTGCTGGCATGCATCGCTATTTTGTGTGGTAGCTCTGGATCAAAAATAATCGAAAGGAATTGAGAAGATTAGTACAACCCCTAGGAAGCCACAGGATGTGGGGGAAAAATGTGAGATAAAATAGTAATAAGAGAATAGCCATGGAGAAGGTGGGTAATTTGCTAAAATGGGGTTAATTTCACATGAATAATTGCTTCCTGTGTGCAGTTTCTAAGAAATTGAGACCCTATTAAGTTCTTTGATTTCTGTATAAAGATTGTGGAATTCTGATGATTTTTTATTACTAAATTATTTAAGCAGATGAATAGTAAATTTCATAAATTCTTACTAAAATTAAATACAGTATAACTGCTTGCATTTACATTTTACTTTAAATTCCTTCAAAGTGTGTTCATCTCTGTGTCACTATAGCCTTCATGTGAAAGGAAGTGTTTTCTCAATTTGTACTTCACAATATTGGTCCTAGAGTAGTGTAAGTCGATTTTAAATATTATGTACCTAGCAAGTTACAGAGCTAGGGTCTTAAATCACATGGCTTTGCATTTATGTATGCGTATATATTTATGTAATATTTGAGATGGAATCTTGCTATGACACCCTCCTTAGTAGCTGGGACTACAGATGTGTGCCTGTAATAGTTTTGTGTAGTAATATGAATATACAGGTTAGAAATCGTATTTGATTTTGTTATTTCCTAGCCAAGTCTCTGATTACATTGTACTTTTCTGCTAAAATATGAGACTACTTGGTTCATTGAACACACTCTGCTCTTCTGTGAGTTCCTTCCTTTCTTTGAAAGGGTTTGCTCATCATTTCTGTGAAACTCTTCTCATCTTTTTTCTGATTTAGTTTTTTGGGTGTCTGTTTCTATCAATGGAGGACCTGGATTTATTTGTTTGTTTGTTTTGGTGCTGGGGATCAGATCCAGGACCTCACACATGCTGAGCTGCACCCATAGCCCTAATTGGTATATTCTTATTTATTTTTTTCTTGATACTTCCCTTCTCGTTTTTAAGCAGAACAGTTCCTAGATTTCAGTTTAATGTGCTGCTTAATTGCCTATTCCTAAATAGATATTTTTATATCTTTTTAAATATATATTTTATTTTGTTTATTGATTTTTATGTGGTGCTGAGGATCGAACCCAGTGCCTCACTTGTATGAGGCAAGTGCTCTGCCACAGAGCCACAATCCCAGCCCCCTAAATATCTCTTAATATTTTTATTTATCTTGAATGATCTTATTTATGCTTTATGATTCATACTTTCTATATCTTTTCTTCTGACCCAGTCACTAAGTCTTGACTTCAGCTCTCCATTTCTCCTGTCCCCATTCTAATTCAAACCACCATGGATTTACCTGGTATGCTTCAGACTTCCTATAACTTGATCTTTTGCTAGTCATTTTTACTTTCTTGATTTCTCTTTACTGCACTACAGAAAGAGTGATATTTGAAAATACCAAAGGGCCTGCCCCCAATTGGAGTGGGAGTAAAGAACACCTCCTGTCCCTACAGTCAAGCATTTGTGTGGTAGGAGACTGCAGGGGATTTTTCATAAAACGTGGGGCATTGCTCTTTCTTTCTTTCCTTCCTTTGGGCCTTGTCCATGCTAGGCAAGTGCTCTATCTCTGAGGATAGAGCTCTTAAAATTTTGAGAGAGTCTCACTAAGTTGCCCAGGCTGGCCTTGAATTTTTGATCCTCCATGTAATCCCCAGTGATTTGAGATTATAGGTTTGTGCCATTGGGCCTGGCTCTAGTTTCCTTTCAGTCATTTTAGGGCTTGTTCTATCCTTCCTCCTTTCTTTCTACTCCTACCTTCATCCTCTTAACCTTCTCAGCTCAGACACAGGCTTACACTCAAGTTGCCCCTTGGTTTAATTCTGGTTATATAAAATGAATAATAGAGGTTCCCCCTTCTTTGTAGGAAATAGCAATAGTGTATTAATTCCTGTAGAATTTAGTAATAATATTACTATTTTTTTTACTGTAGTTCTTGCAAGTATACCACATTTTAATTTGATTTTTAGAACACATTGCTTCACTACCAAAGAATATATTACCTTCTCCAAAGGGGACCAAGGTTCTAGGAATGAAAATGGCTTCTTTTATTTATTGAAAGTACCTCAACTTAGACATAATAGAGAAGAATATAATGATTCTCTATATACCCATTACCCAATTTAGCATGGTTAATCTTTCATCTGAATCTCACCTTAGTTTCCCACTATCCATCTCCAATTATTTTGAAATAAATACCTTTATTTTTTATGTAGAAACTTCAGTTACAGTGTTTTCTTCAAGGGTACCAAATAATTATTGACAGAACCAGAACTTTAATCCAGGAGAGTGTCACTGTTACACATCCTTATGCTTGATTATCTAGGATATGTTTATAATGTTCAGAAGCCACAAAATGTTTCAAAAAATTCTAGCATTGACCTGGGATTGTGGCTCAGCAGTAGAGTGCTCGCCTAGCATGTGTGAGGCCCTGGGTTGTATCCTCAGCACTAAATTTAAAAAAAAAAAAAAAAGAATAAAGGTATCGTGTCCAACTACAACTAAAAAATAAATATTTTTTAAAAATTCTAGTTTTAATTTATGAACAAATAGTATTAATATCACAGAATAGTAAAGGTATATTACCCCCAATCCTATTGCCCTAAAATGAAAGTTATTTTCATTACTTTATAGGGGTATCTTATTTTTTTGGTGGTTATAGTTGGCCAGCATGACTTTTATTTGTTTATTTTTATGTGGTGCTAAGGATTGAACCCAGTGCCTCACACATGCTAGGCAAGTGCTCTGCCACTGAGCTAGAGCCTCAGCCCCAAGGGTATCTTTTAATAGTTTCAACATCTGTCTCATCCATCTGTGTGAACAGTTTTAGTAGGAGTCATTTTACCAAGTGCTTTTTTTCCTTTGGGGGAAGACCCCATATCATGGTGTATTGTTTTCCCTTAAGTAGGGAAACTTGCTTGCTAATCATTTTCTAGAATTTGTTTTCTGGCGGAAAAAAATCCCCTATAGGTAAACCGCTTAAATTGATAGTTTGTTTCCATATCATGAGAATGAAATTGTCTTTTCTTTTGCAGTATTTGTTTATCTGGAGAGTAGTTTGAGATTCTAAAGATTTTTGAGTATTATAGTCTGTAATATCTATATGGTGGTAAAGGATTCTTCCTTCTTTCTCTGAATTGAATCTCAGTTTCAGTTTAGGGATCAAAGGGTAAGTTTTACTGTAGAAAAACTGGAATTCTTATTGTTTTTTGCAGTCTTGGGGATTGAACCCTGAATTGTGTTCTTCCTAATGAATGGGAAAGAAACATATTTAGTTTGTAATTTGTACCATTAACATATTTTAGATCTCTCTTAAAAATATTTATTTTTTAGTTGTAGTTGGACACAATACATTTATTTATTTATTTATTTACTTACTTACTTACTTATATGTGGTGCTGAGGATCGAACCCAGGGTCTCGCAAATGTGAGACGAGTGCTGTACCGCTGAGCCACAAGCCCATCCCAAATATTTTAGTTCTCTTATCTTGAAACTATGTGGTATAAGTGGTGTTTCTCCTTACTTGATTAAAATACCTTGTAAAATGATGTATTAATTTTTCCACTTGGGAATAATATGCAAATAAGTATTTGTAAGTAATATAAGTATGTATCTTTGTTTTAATAGGCATCAAGCATGATGGAACTATGTGTGACACCTGTCGCCAACAACCAATCATTGGCATTCGATGGAAATGTGCAGAGTGTACAAATTATGATTTGTGCACAGTTTGTTATCATGGAGATAAACACCATTTAAGGCATCGCTTTTACAGAATTACTACACCAGGAAGTGAACGGTAGGGGAAACAATTTTTTTTTTTCCATTGTGGCTCCTTATTGTGACTATTAGTTAGCCTTAAAAACAGTATTAGGAAATAACTTCTGACGGCTGATTTAGTATAAGTAGGTAGCAAATAACAGGGTAAACATGACTGGGTTTGCTGAAATGTGAGAGGAAAACTCTATGAAGGTGGAACTGTATATGTTTTTCTGAGAATAGTCCAAGTTATTAATTCTCTAACATAGAGATTTGACATCACTTATTATTTGGAAATTCAAAGGCAATCCAAAGAGACTGATTATTTTTTTCTCACTATGCTTTCTATTCCAATTGTTATGAGCCCTAAGGCCCATTGATTGAGTTATTAGGCATATATTAAGACCATATGACTACTATTTTTGTGAAGATTTGAATGTAAATAAGATGCAGTATTTTTAAGGAGTTTACAATTTAAAGGAAATAATAGATCAACAATAATTATCACATGTTATTTTAGACTATGGTAGAGATGCGTATTAGATATCTTAGAAGCAATGCCTAGGGTATTAATAGTGATGGAATTTTCTTATGTAGTTATAGATAATGACTAGGAGCAAGAATATAGCCAATGATAGAACGACAGCTAGAAGGAGGAATAGATAAATTGATCCTTTTTTTTGGGCGGGGGTCCTGGGGATATAACCCAGGGGTGCTTTACCCCTAAGTTACATCTCTAAGGCCCTACCCCCTGACTTTTTTAGATTTTAAGGCAAGATCTGTCTAAGTTGCTTAGCGTCTCACTAATTTGCTGAGGTTGACTTCAAACTTTCGATTCTTCTGCCTTAGCCTCCTGAGTTGCTGGAATTATAGGTATATGCCACTGGGCCTGGCAGTAAATCAGTTTTTCAGTCAAATCTTCCCAGTGCAAATTGTGATTCTGTCCTTTATTAACTGAGTAATTCTGAACAAGTTATTTTTGTCTTTCGCTTATAATTAAAATAAAGATATTCCAAAAATGAATAGAAAATAATAAAAAAAAAATCCCCAAACTTTTCTGAATATATGAATGAGAAGGGTATAGAAGAATAAGAGATAGATAGCTTTGGAGAAACAAGCTGGTCCACGTAGTGCAAAATTTTTTCAAGGTCCATAATTTTCTATAAGTATACACCATTTTGGAGACAGTTTAGCATAGGTCAAATCCAGGTCACAGATGTTTTTTATTGGCATATACTAAAATTTTTTAAAATTATGACTGTAAATTTTAAAATTATTGATAATCTTTTATGGATTCTTAAAACACACACACACCCAAAAGACTGTCAACACTAGGCTTATATTTGTTCTTGGCAACAATGACTGAAGCAGATGTGTACCCTTTAGACGGTGGGTTGACCAAAAGTTGACGGACGAGTTGACCAAAGTTCTACCACCAGCTGTTGTCTTCTGAAGTCTGAGGCAAAGAACTGTTTACCATTTGTCATTGTAGTGCTGCCTATCTTAGGCCCTTATTTATTTGTATGGCTGCTATAGAGGAATTTATTTGTCACCTGTAAGACAGTGAAGAGTATAGTGTTACTCTAAAGTGATTATACTGGATTCATATTTTGATTCCATTTCCTTTTTAACTTTTGTATACTTGGGCAAATTATTTAGCTTCTTTTTGGGAGGGAGGGGCTACCGGGGATTGAACTCAGGGGCACTCAGTCACTGAGCCACATCCTCACCCCTGTTTTGTATTTTATTTAGAGACAGGGTCTCATGGAGTTGCTTAGCACCTCGCTTTTGCTGAGGCTGGCTTTGAACTCATGATTGCTGCCTCAGCCTCCTGAATTGCCAGGATTATAGGTGTGTGCCACAGTGCCCTGCTATTTAGCTTTTTTGAGATTCACATTTCTACATTTGTAAAATGGATAATGTAGCTTTATCTTAAGGAGTATAATACATTTTATACCTGTGTAAGTCCTTTTATGTATAAATTATTACCCATTTTTATATAAATTTAAATAAATACCTTTATTTTTAGGGTTTTGTTAGAGTCTCGTAGAAAATCTAAGAAGATTACAGCCAGAGGAATCTTTGCAGGTGCCAGAGTGGTACGAGGAGTGGACTGGCAGTGGGAAGATCAAGATGGAGGAAATGGGCGTAGGGGAAAGGTACAGCATTTTTCTGAATTTGTTATGCATTTCTAGAATATTCAGTAACAACTTTTAAAATTATTTCTTTTTTTCTGGAAGAGAACAGATTGTTCCTGCTCTTTTGTAAGTATTGGTATTCCTTGAGAAGGTTGTTATATAGCTTTTGCCTTTTATATCTCCTATTTTTTTTATAGCAGACCAGTGTTTATTATTAATATTATTGTTATTATTTTGGTACTGGGAATTGAACCCAGAGATACTTTACCACTATGCCACCTCCTTAGCCTTTTTTATTTTTTTATTTTGAGACAGGGTCTCACAAAGTTGCTTAGGGTCTTTCAAACTTGCTGAAGCTGGCCTATAACTTATGGTCCTCCCCTTTCAGCTTTCTGAGTTGTTGGGATTCTGCCTAACTAGGTTTTACCTTTTTATTTGAGGCTTCATATCCCTATTTTGTTGCCCAGAATGCCTTTCTGAACATTCCATTTTGGGCCATTCTCCCTAAGGGGATCCTCATGTTCTTGACTTTCTATTGTTAAAATGTCATTTGAGGGGCTGGAGGTAGGGAGCTCAATGCTAGAGTGTTTGTCTAGCATGTGTGAGGCCCTGGATTTGATCCTTAGTACTGGAAAGAGAGAGGGACAGGCGGAAGGGGAAAGAGAGAATGAATAAATAGAAGAAAGGAAGGGAGGGAGGGAGAGACAGGGAAAGAAAGAAAGAAGTGTTTTATATTCCATTCCCTCAAAGGCCTTAGGGGCAATTGGCAGCTCCTTTTTTTTTTTTTTCTTTTTTTTTAAATAAATTTTTTAGTTGTAGATAGACATAATACCTTTATTTATTTTTATGTGGTGCTGAGTATCGAACCTAGTGCCTAACACATGGTAAGCAAGCGCTCTACTACTGAGCTACAGCCCCAGCTCCTCCTTTTTTCTTTAAAAAATGAAAAAGAAAGTGGCTAGGCATCGAAGGCCTCGCCATGCTAGGCAGGCACTTTACCACTGAGCTACATACCAGACAGTAGGCAGCTACTTGGTTATCCCCTCTATTGGCTTCTGTTACTCCTTTCAGGGCCACAGAGCGGGGGCTGCCTGGGGTCAGTCATGGCAGTTATTTTGAAGGGAGTTTTGTATAGCCTGGTCAGCTGGGGTGGAATACTAGGGATGTTTGGGTAAGTGAGTTGTTGGTTGTATATATTTTGGATTTCATGTTCCTTTGTCTGATATTCATTCATTGGTTCCATTTAGTCAGCAAATATTATTGACTATGTTCTATGTTGTGCTAGATGTATTAAAATGAGTAGCATTTCACATTTGAGACTTACGTGTCAACCACGTCAGTTGCATTGTTACCTTTTTGAAAAAATTGTCTATATCATTGAAGAATGATTTTAAAAACTTTCTGAGAAACTTCACAGGAATTTGGAAGCCTCTTTTGAACAGACTTGGTGCTTTGTACATGCTTTTGAGTTTCAGATTTTTAAACATTTTTTTCATATAATTTTCTAAATTCAGAGTAGTTTTATTATTTTCATTTAAAATAATATGTCTCTTTAATACTTGGACATCAGACATGTATTTTATTAAAATAAAAAAGGAAACACCTTTTAATTCAAGAAACTATTGAATACTTATTATGGACAGGTTTCTGTTGCAGGCATCAGGGCTGCAGTAATAAGCAGACAATGTTCCTATCTACCTTAAGTTTATATTCTAGTTTGGACCGAGAGAGAACAAAACAATCTGAATTCTTGTAAATGTAGTATGGTATGTAGATAGCAGTATGAGTGTCGCCTGACAGCTTGTTAGAAATATGATAGGTAATTGTAATTCATCTTTTTCCCAGACTTTCTAAACTAGGGTTTGCATTTTAACAAGATCCCTAGGTAATTTGTATACATACTCAAGTTTGAGAAGTATTGCTTTTAAAAGAAAATAGAGCAATGTGAATTTGGAAAAGTCTGACTTTTGGATGGTTGGATTGCCAAGGGGACATGCTTGGTAAATCAGTGGTAGAGGTAGGGCAACCCTTTGGGGTGGGGACAGGAACAACCCTGCCTCAATGCATAGGTCATAGCATATCAATTTCTGGCTAGACATGAGCCTCTCTATCTGTGCTCTTCCTCATCAAGGCACCTTGGTGCTGAACAGCCTCTATAACATTTATAACAGTCCTGTATCACATATACCAAAGAATATATCAGTGTACATGAAAACTTAAGGAGTAGTGGTAAAATGAACACTTTTGCCCTCAATATACAGATTAAGAAGTAGAATAAATACCTTTAAAAGCCTTATCCCATTTACAACACCCCTCTCCTAGGGTAACCAATATACTTAATTTGTGTTCATCATTCTCTTGTGTTTTTTTCCCTTTTTCATTTTGTGTTGTACCCTACAATAATTTATATTTGAGTTTTGAAAAACCATGTAGCAAGCATAAATCTAGCTGTTGTAAGGACAGGGCAGGACTACTCCTTTTAGATGTAGGCTCCAAGGAGAATAATCTGCATAACCTGTTGTGCTCCAGTGTCATAAGAGTTATAAGAGATTTATAAGAGAGTCCTTTTGGGGCTGTCGGTGAGCAAAGTCATTCATAAATCCTGGGAACATAGTGCTCAACATAGTCAGAACATCAGGCAGCAAAGAAGGGCTAGGTGCTGGGCATCAGGAGGAATATTTTCAAAGAAAATGGGTTGCTATGTATTTTTTTTTTCTAAGCCATACTATAGCCCACCTGAGTTTTAGGAGTAGGTTAAAGCAGAATATTCACTGGAGAGCAGAGAGGGATGTAGGTGAGAGATTCATTGCTTAGGGAATGGTGCCAAGTGGAAGTGTCATTATATAGTCCAAATAAGCCAAGTGCACTTGAGATGTGGATAAGGCTCACTTGGGCAGTATGTTCTTAGGTCAATAGTATAGCATGGGACTCTTGATAGTAAAAACCTTCAATTTGTCTGGACATGGCTACAATCTGGATGCATGTGTTACCTTTATGCCTGGTGCCCAGCAGTCATCTTTGACACTCCCTTTGATATGCCTTTTCCTGACTGTATCTCATGGTTTTTTTTTTTTTTTGTGTGTGTGGGGGAGGGGGTAGGGGGTGGGTGTGAACTCAGGGGCACTCAACTGCTGAGCCACATCCACAGCCCTATTTTGTATTTTTATGTAGAGACAGGGTCTCAATGAGTTGCTTAGCACCTTGCTTTTGCTGCGCCCGGGCTTTGTGATCCTCCTGGCTCAGCCTCCAGAGCGGCTGGGATTACAGATGTGTGCCATTGTGCTTGGCTATTTTTTTTTTTTAAATTAGTTATACATGACAGTAGAATGCACTTATATACTTTGATGTATCATACATAGATGGGATATAATTTCTCACTTTTCTAAATATACATATTGTAGAATCACATTGATCATACAGTCACATACATACATATAGTAATAATGTCTGTTTCATTATACTATTTTTCTTATCCCCATTGTGCTTGGCTCTTGTGGGTTTTTTTTTTTTAAGAGGAGAGAGAGAGAGAATTTTAATATTTATTTATTTATCTTGCGGACACAACATCTTTGTTTTGTATATGGTGCTGAGGATCGAACCCGGGCTGCACACATGCCAGGCGAGCGCGCTTGAGCCACATCTCCAGCCCTTTTTTTTTTTTTTTTTAATACTCCTATTATATCATCTTATTATTTAGCTTGCTGTTTTGTTTTGGTAGAGCACACATCCTAGTAACTTCTTTGGGAAAGACTGCCTGAGAAGTAAATTTTTAATGTTTTTTTTTTTTTTTTTTTCGTTCTGAAAAGTGACTTTGTATTCTTCCTCACACTTAATTGTGTGGTTAGGGACTTGGAAATCTTTTTAAAAATTTTTTTAATTGGCTTTTGAAGGCAGTTACTATTAACATTTGAAACCACATAAACTTTTTGGGGTTTTGCTATGTTGGCACTCTTTTGGGGGGGGATAAAAAGTAAATCATTTTTGAGGTTTTTGAGTCATCAATATTACATTTTTGGTTTGTTATGATTCAACACTTGTTGCTTTTTAAAAACAAAATAAAGAATAATAAGTGAAACCATCTTGTACATGTGACTCTGAGTAGGAACTTCAGATAATAAAAAAATCTTCTGGGTATCATTATTTAGGTATATGTTTGAAGACCAGTTTTAATTTTTATGGTTTGACTTTTCTTGCCTGTGTGTGTGAATGAAAATTGTTAACAGCCCACTTTCTCTTCAGTGCTGATTGTTTTATCCCTATTGCCTGCTATACCTCACATTAATTGTGTGTTTTTGTTTTTACAGTGCTAGAAATTGAATCTAGATCCTCATGTATATTAGTCAAACATTCTGCTACTGCCCTAAATCCTGAACCTCTGTTGACTGTTCTTTAAAGGTGTTTTTTAAAAATTTTTTATTTTTATTTTTTTAGTTTTCGGTGAGCACAATGTCTTTATTTTATTTTTATGTGGTGCTGAGGATCAAACACAGCGCCCGGTGCATGCCAGGCGAGCGTGCCACCGCTTGAGCCACATCCCCAGCCCCTTAAAGGTGTTCTTAAATACTACTACCCATGTTAATACTGTAAGGCAATTTTTGTTTTATAAGTCTTTTTTTCCTAATACCTTTATTTTATTTATTTGTATGTGGCGATGAGGATTGAACCCAGGCCCTCACCCATGCTAGGTGAGTGCTCTACCACTGAGCCACAACCCCAGCCCATTATAAATCTTTTATTTTTATTATTTTTTTCTTTTTTAGTTGTAGATGGACACAATGTCTTCATTTTACTTATTTTTATGTAGTGCTAAGGATTAAACCCAGTGCCTCACAGGTGCTAGGCAAGCACTGTACCGCCAAGTCATGATTCCAGCCCCTGTTTTGCAGATCTTTTTGGATATATATATCTTTTTAAAAATTTTTAAATTTATTTTATTTTTTTAATTGGTTGTTCAAAACATTACAAAGCTCTTGACATATCATGTTTCATACATTTGATTCAGGTGGGTTATGAACTCCCATTTTTACCCCGTATGCAGATTGCAGAATCACATCGGTTACACATCCACGTTTTCACATATTGTCATACTAGTGACTGTTGTATTCTGCTACCTTTCCTATCTTCTACTATCCCCCCTCCCATCCCCTCCCTTCCCATCTTCTCTCTCTATCCCATCTACTGTAATTCATTTCTCTCTTTTTTTTCCCCCTTTCCCCTCACATCCTCTTATATGTAATTTGTATAACAGTGAGGGTCTCCGTCCATTTCCATGCAATTTCCCTTCTCTCTCCCTTTCCCTCCCACCTCTCCTCCGTTTAATGTTAATCTTTTTCTCATGCTCTTCCTCCCTGCTCTGTTCTTAGTTGCTCTCCTTATATCAACGAAGACATTTGGCATTTGTTTTTTAGGGATTGGCTAGCTTCACTTAGCATAATCTGCTCTAATGCCATCCATTTCCCTGCAAATTCCATGATTTTGTCATTTTTTTAGTGCTGAGTAATACTCCATTGTGTATAAATGCCACATTTTTTTTTATATTTATTTTTTTAGTTCTCGGCGGACACAACATCTTTGTTGGTATGTGGTGCTGAGGATCGAACCCAGACCACACGCATGCCATGCAAGCGCGCTACCACTTGAGCCACATCCCCAGCCCCACATTTTTTTTTTATCCATTCATCTATTGAAGGGCATCTAGGTTGGTTCCACAGTCTAGCTATTGTGAATTGTGCTGCTATGAACATTGATGTAGCAGTATCCCTATAGTACGCTCTTTTAAGGTCTTCAGGGAATAGTCCGAGAAGGGCAATAGCTGGGTCAAACGGTGATTCCATTCCCAGCTTTCCCAGGGATCTCCATACTGCTTTTCAAATTGGCCGCACCAATATTCAGTCCCACCAGCAATGTACAAGTGTACCCTTTTCCCCACATCCTCGCCAGCACTTGTTGTTGTTTGACTTCATAATGGCTGCCAATCTTACTGGAGTGAGATGGTATCTTAGAGTGGTTTTGATTTGCATTTCTCTGACTGCTAGAGATGGTGAGCATTTTTTCATGTACTTTTTGATTGATTGATTGTCCTCCTTTGAGAAGTGTCTGTTCAGGTCCTTGGCTCATTTGTTGATTGGGTTATTTGTTTTCTTATTGTTTAATTTTTTGAGTTCTTTGTATACTCTGGATATTAGGGCTCTATCTCAAGTGTGAGGAGTAAAGATTTGTTCTCAGGATGTAGGCTCCCTATTTACCTCTCTTATTTTTTCTCTTGCTGAGAAAAAACTTTTTAGTTTGAGTAAGTCCCATTTGTTGATTCTCGTTTTTAACTCTTGTGCTATGGGTGTCCTATTAAGGAATTTGGAGCCCGACCCCACAATATGTAGATCGGAGCAAACTTTTTCTTCTATCAGACGCAGAGTTTCTGATTTGATATCAAGCGCTTTAATCCATTTTGAGTTAACTTTTCTGCATGGTGAGAGAAAGGGATTCAGTTTCATTTTGTTGCATATGGATTTCCAGTTTTTCCAGCACCATTTGTTGAAGATGCTATCCTTCCTCCATTGCATGCTTTTAGCCCTTTATCGAATATAAGATAGTTATAATTTTGTGGATTGGTCTCTGTGTCCTCTATTCTGTACCATTGGTCCACCCGCCTGTTTTGGTACCAGTGCCATGCTATTTTTATTTCTGTAGTACAGTTTGAAATCTGATGTCGCTATACCTCCTGATTTACACTTCCTGCTTAGAATTGCTTTTGCTATTCTGGGTCTTTTATTTTTCCATATGAATTTCATGATTGCTTTATCTATTTCTACAAGAAATGCTGTTGGGATTTTGATTGGCATTGCATTGAACCTGTAGAGAACTTTTGGTAATATCGCCATTTTGATGATGTTAGTTCTGCCTATTCATGAACAGGGTATATTTTTCCATCTTCTAAGATCTTCTTCTATTTCTCTCTTTAGGGTTCTGTAGTTTTCATTGTATAAATCTTTCACCTCTTTTGTTAGGTTGATTCCCAAGTATTTTATTTTTTTTGAGGATATTGTGAATGGGGTGGTTTTCCTCATTTCCATTTCAGAAGATTTGTCGCTGATATACAGGAATGCCTTTGATTTATGCGTGTTGATTTTATATCCTGCCACTTTGCTGAATTCATTTATTCTAGTACTTTCTTTGTAGACCCTTCTGGGTCTTCTAGGTATAGGATCATATCATCCGCAAATAGTGATAATTTAAGTTCTTCTTTTCCTATCTTAATGCCTTTAATTTCTTTTGTCTGTCTAATTGCTCTGGCCAGTATTTTGAGAAATATATTGAATAGAAGTGGTGAGAGAGGGCATCCCTGTCTTGTTCCAGATTTTAGAGGGAATGCCTTTAGTTTTTCTCCATTTAGAATGATGCTAGCCTGAGGCTTAGCATAGATAGCTTTTACAATGTTGAGGTAAGTTCCTGTTATCCCTAGTTTTTCTAATGTTTTGAACATAAAGGGATGCTGTACTTTGTCAGATGCTTTTTCTGTGTCTATCGAGATGGTCATATGGTTCTTATCTTTAAGTCTATTGATGTGGTGAATAACATTTATTGACTTCTGTATATTGAACCAGCCTTGCATCCCAGGGATGAATCCTACTTGATCATGGTGCACGATCTTTTTGATATGTTTTTGTATCTGATTTGCCAGAATTTTATTGAGGATTTTTATATCTAAATTCATTAGGGATATTGGTCTGTAGTTTTCTTTTTTTGAGGTGTCTTTATCTGGTTTGGGAATCAGGGTGATATTGGCCTCATAGAATGAATTTGGAAGTTCTCCCTCTTTTTCTATCTCCTGAAATAGATTGTAGAGTATTGGTATTAGTTCTTCTTTAAAGTTCTTGTAAAACTCTGCTGTATATCCGTACAGTCCTGGGCTTTTCTTGGTTGGTACTCTTTTGATGGCTTCTTCTATTTCCTCACTTGATATTGGTCTGTTTAGGTTGTTTATATCATCCTGACTCAATCTGGGTAGGTCATATGTCTTAAGGAATTTATTGATGCCTTCACAATCTTCTATTTAATTAGAGTATAGAGTTTCAAAATAATTTCTAATTATCTTCTGTATTTCTGAATTATCTGTTGTGATGTCACCTTTTTCATCCCGTAAGCTAGTAATTTGGGTTCTCTCTTCTTCTCTTTGTTAGGATGGCTAGTGGTCTATCAATCTTATTTAGTTTTTCAAAGAAGCAACGTTTAGTTTTGTCAATTTTTTCAATTGTTTCTTTTGTTTCGATTTCATTGATTTCAGCTCTGATTTTAATTATTTCTTGCCTTCTACTGTATTTGCTGATGATTTGTTCTTCTTTTTCTAAGGCTTCGAGGTGTAGTGTGAGGTCATTTATTTGTTGGCTTTTCCTTCTTCAAATCCATGAAATGAATTTTTCTCTTAGTACTGCTTTCATAGTGTCCCAGAGATTTCGATATGTTGTGTCTGAGTTTTCATTTACCTCTAAGAATTTTTTAATTTCCTCTTTGATATCTTCTGTAACCCTTTGTTCATTCAGTAGCATATTGTTTTATCTCCATGTGATGTAGGATTTTTTCTTTCTCATTTTATTATTGATTTCCAATTTTATTCCATTATGATCAGATAAAATGCATTGTAGTATCTCTACTCCTTTCTAATTGCTAAGATTTGCCCTGTGACATAATATATGGTCTATTTTTGAGAAGGATCCATGTGCTGCTGAGAAGAAAGTGTATCTGCTTGATGTTGGGTGGTATATTCTGTATATATCAATTAAATATAAGTCGTTAATTGTATTATTGAGCTCTATGGTTTCTTTATTCAACTTTTCTTTGGAAGATCTGTCCAGTGGTGAGAGAGGTGTGTTAAAATCTCCCATGATTATTGTGTTGTGGTCTGTTTGACTCTTGAACTTGAGAAGAGTTAGTTTGATGAACGTAGCTGCACCATTGTTTGGGAATATATATTAATGATCGTCAAGTCTTGTTGGTGTATGGTTCCCTTGAGCAGTATGTAGTGTCCTTGTTTATCCCTTTTGATTAACTTTGGCTTGAAGTCTATTTTATTTGATAGAAGTATGTACACCCCTGCTTGCTTCTGGGGTCCATATGAGTGGTATGATTTTTCCCAACCTTTCACCTTCAGTCTGTGTATCTCTTTTCCTATCAGATGATTCTCCTGTAGGCAGCATATTGTTGGATCTTTTTTAAAAATCTATTCTACTAGCCTATGTCTTTTGATTGGTGCATTTAAGCCATTAACATTTAGGGTTACTATTGAGATATGGTTTGTATTTCCAGCCATATTTGATTATGTATGTCACTTAACATGATTTGTTTTTCCTCTATGATTAGTTTTTCCTCTACTGTACTACTTCCCGCTGTTGGTTTTCATTGTTATTTTCCATTTCCTCTTCCTGTAATGTTTTGCCAAGGATGTTTTGAAGAGCTGGTTTTCTAGCTGCAAATTCTTTTAACTTTTGTTTAAAGTTAAAAGAATTTTTATTTCATCTTCAATCCTGAAGCTTAATTTCCCTGGATACATGATTCTTGGTTGGAACCCTTTTTCTTTCAGCGTTTGAAGTTATGTTGTTCCAGCATCTTCTAGCTTTCAGAGTCTGTGTTGAAAGATCAGCAGTTATCCTGATTGGTTTACCCCTAAATGTAATCTGCTTCCTCTCTCTTGTGGCTTTTAAGATTCTCTCCTTTTTCTGTATGTTGGGCATCTTCATTATTATGTGTCTTGGTGTGGATCTCTTATGATTTTGTACATTCAGTGTCCTGTAGGCTTCTAGTATTTGGATTTCTTTTTCATTCTTTAAGTCTGGGAAGTTTTCTAGTATTATTTCATTGAATAGATTGCTCTTTCCCTTGGTTTGGACCTCTATACCCTCTTGTATGCCAATAACTCTTAAGTTTGGTTTCTTTATGTTATCTCATAATTCTTGGATGTTCTGCTCATGATTTCTTAACATTCTCGCTGAGCTGTCTATGTTCTTTTTAAGTTGAAAACCTTTTTCTTTGTTGTCTGAAGTTCTATCTTCTAAGTATTGTACTCTGCTGGTAATACTCTCATTTTAGTTTTTAATTTGGTTTATTGTTTCCTGCATTTCCAGGATTTCTGTTTGTTTGTTTTTTATATCCTCTATCTCCCTATAGAGTTGATCTTTTGCTTCTTGGATTTGTTCATGTAATTCATTGT
Organism: Ictidomys tridecemlineatus; assembly: GCF_052094955.1. Classification (NCBI taxonomy): domain Eukaryota; kingdom Metazoa; phylum Chordata; class Mammalia; order Rodentia; family Sciuridae; genus Ictidomys; species Ictidomys tridecemlineatus. The sequence continues at coordinate 47,490,946 of NC_135489.1, read as the reverse complement.
CAGAGTGATCTTTCATTGTCTGAATTTGCTGTATAATGTCTTTCTTGAGACTCCAGATCATCTGAAGCATGTATATCCTGAACTCTTTGTCTGACATTCCATCAGCTGCAGATATTACCTCTGTATTGTTTGTGGTCCTTTCTTTCCTTGTCTTTTCCTACTGCTCATGATTCTTTCTAGCTTTGTGAAACTGTTGTGTTAATGGTTTTCCCCTTATATATTTGTATTGTTCTTGTATAGCTTCCAAATTCCTCTTTTTTGGAGAAAGACAATGTTAACAGTTCCCAATATCAACAGTACATCATCTAAGCACAAGTTTTCATTATTAATACATTTATAGTTAGATTCTAAGTCTATAGATATTGGTTTTAATTATTATTTAAGAATATAGTTATTAGTTTCATAAAAGGCATACCATATCTGGTGGCATATAGAAAACTTAATTTCAGATGAAGGATGTTATACTTAGAGGAAAGGAGTGAGGGTATGAGGTTAAACTAACTTAGCACCTTTGGAGAACTCTAAGCAATAGACTGGTAATTTATGGAAGAATATATAGACTCAACCTCCTATCTGTATTTAGATAGTTACCTTATGTATAGATAGCAAAAGTTAGGAGATTGAAAGTGGGATAGAGGGAATATGAATGAAGAAAAGAAAAAAATAACAAGGAAGAAAAGAGAAATAAGAGAGAAGGAAAAGGAAAGTAAGATAGAAATAAAGAAAAAAAATGGGGGGAAGGTGGGGTATATACAATTCCTCTATATTATATTACTTTGGTAATTCGGTTGTTCATGCACAGTTCTTGGTTTCACTTGTGTTGAAATTGTGGAAGAGAGAGAAGAAAAGAGAAAAAGAGAAAAAAAAAGTCTCTCAGAACACTGTTTTCCTTGCTTCCAGTAGGTGGCATTGTCTGTTCCTAGCTTGAGTCTCTGTTTTCAGGGTGGTGGGTATAGCCAGTGTGAAAGGACATGAGTTTCCACCCGTATCTTCCCTACTCTAGTCTCTGAGGTAGAAAGCAGGTGCCTGTACAGTTGTTGCTTTGCGTTGATAGCTACAACCCCCAAAAGCTTGTGGGAAATATTTTGAGTTGTCGCAGCTAAGGGTTGGGGAGTTGGAAACCGTGTACCTGGATCAGCCGCAGAACCTTGCTGGTAGCCACACCCTCTTTGATGGGGTTAAGGGTTGATAGGCTTCCTCTGGACTAGCAGGCGGGTTGGGGCCGGGCTTTCTCCTCCCATCTGGGCTGGGCTGGTGCCGGGCTCGATATATATCTATTAAGTGTCTTATATAGATACATAAGATTATATTTCTTTCTTTTTAAAACACTTTACCAGAGTAGAAAGAATAATATAACAAATTCCCATGCACTCAACACCCAACAGTTATTAGTTTTTTTTTAAAGAAAAAGTGCTATTTATTTGTTTTAAGAAACAGGGTTTTTTATATTTGATTGGTTGATTATTTATATTATGATCTTTAAATCTATAAATTAATTGTTAGGTCTAGAGGCTTAACTAAATTCAGGTTCAGTTTTATTTGGCATGTGTAACTCACAATGATATTATGTATTTTCTGTTGCATCATATTGGGGGCATATAAAGTCTGCTTATGTATTATTAATGGGTATAGTAGTAATGTTGATCCTTATTATAGAGTTTCTCAGCAACTTAAAATGATTTTAGCAGCCATTTCTGTATTATTTTTTAATCAGAATAGGAAGTTAAAAAATAGCTAATTTTTTTATGCTTTCAGATTTGTTTCTGTCAATAATAAGTCACATCATCTATTAACTAATATAAGAATTTCATTTAATGATTCAGAATTGACTAACGAACTTGTTTATACACCAACTAATTTGAAATTTAATGTGAATTTGATTAAAATAAAAAATGTCTTTTTTAAGGTAGTCAAATAATTTTTGTACCTTCTATAAAAAATTCAGACTTATTTAAGAAAGTACTTTTTTTTAAACAATGAAGTAGGATCGGAGTATATTAGAAGGAATTTTGTTTTGCTAAAGATTACATATTTCATGAAACATTGTTATGAAAGATTATATAATGGTTAATTGAGCAAAATGAATAAGCACAATCATGAAGCAAAGCAAATGGACTCTAAGGATATTGGGAAGCAGGAGAATAGAATTGATGAAATGTTCAAAGAAGACGTGAAAAGTACTGGTAAGGGCTCTGGTTGTGACTCAGTAGTAGAATGCTTGCCTGGCATGTGGAAGGCACTGGTTTGGATCCTTGGCACCACATAAAAAAATAAACAAAATAAAGGTATTGTGTTTATAACTAAAAATTTTAAAAAATTCTAAAAAAAAAGAAAAGTACTGGGCATGTTCCCCCTCCCCCTTAGACTGAGTAATAATTGTGTGGGTATCAATTTCTTGTTTTTATTCTTTATATTACACGTGTTGAACCTTGGCCTCAAGCATTTGCTCTACCACTGAACTACATTCTAGCCCCTACGTATGTTACATTTTTATAATCTATAATATATTTTAAACTTTAAAGGAATAAATGGTTTCACTAACAATTTAAAGGGTTTCTCAAATGACTCATTAGATCTTAAACATAAAACATTTTATTTCTACAAAAGTATTATTAAATAACTAGTTTACAAAATAACTTTGTTTTTCACTTTTTCATCCCTTCCCTTTTTCCTTTTCTTGTAGTATTGGTAATTGAATTCAGGGGTGCTCTACCACTATACTACATCCTCAGATCTTATTATTTTTTATTTTGAGACTGGGTTTCATTAAGTTGCCCAAGCTGGCCTTGAACTTGTGATTCTCAACTGCTGGGATTAACAGGCATGGCCAGCCATGTGCCTAGCCCAAACTATATCTTTAGTACTAAGCAACAAAGAAAGGTCATTATATATTTTATTTAAAATTATAATATGCTTTGGATGGTAATTCAGTGGTTGGATACTTGCCTAGCATGTGAGAAGCTCTGGGTTTGATTCCCAGCATGTAGAAAAAAAGTAATGGTTTGTTTTTAAGTTTAGGCAAGTTTGCTGATTATATCAAAATGGAGAAAAGTAGCCTGAATTGTGTGTATACATACAGCCACCTACTGTAGACCGATATACTTGAGAATGCCCAAGTTTGGTGCTTGCTATATATCATTTTTTGTGTACTAGATTCTAGGGCCATAAGTAATGGCAACTCTAGTGTGTTTGTGCTTGTATTTTAATTAAGTAAGTTTAAGAATCAGTTTGTTTGCATGGGGAACATGTAGATGGTGTCTGATAAAAATATTAATTACGGTGTTGAAATTTTTGTAGGGACCCTGTTTTACTTTTGCTGGCCTGCTTATTTGTGTCAGATGAGGGATACTGCTGCAGAAGAAAGCATCTCAATTTCTTTTTTAACATTGCTACTGAGGTTCTTTTAGTACTTTGTGCTTGTCAGTTTTTTAGCTAACCAAAGAGCAGGTTCATCATAAATCAGTTTGGATGTTTTGTCAAAGATTTAAGTTTTCATATTGAGTAATTGGCTTAAAAGAATATACTGTTCTTGGGCTGAGGTTGTGACTCAGTGGTAGAGAGCTTGCCTAGCATGTGGGAGGCATATAAATAAATAAAAGAAGAGGAATATACTGTTCTTAAAAGAAGCGTTTTAAGAAGGTAAAAATCTTGAATTTTTTATCAGATTATTTTCTGATAATTTATTACTGTAATCACTAAGCCTCTGACTTAAAATTTCTACATCAGTTAGGGAATTATCTTCTAATTACGGAAAAATGTTTTTAATAATTATCTTGATAGAAGTGACATATTTAGAAAATAAGTATTTTTTATGATCATGTTACACAGTTGATAGGGGAAACAATTTTCAAGATTTAAATATAACAACTAAAAGAATTAATTTCTTTTCACCCCTTTTAAAAAGTTTTTTTCTCCAAAACTTTGGTTAGGTAACGGAAATCCAAGACTGGAGTGCATCAAGCCCACATAGTGCAGCGTATGTTCTCTGGGATAATGGTGCTAAGAACCTCTACAGAGTTGGCTTTGAGGGCATGGTAAGTAGTAAAGTTACACAACAAATTAAATTTAGAAGAGTGAAAGAAGGGAAATAGTAGTCCTTGTGCTTCTTTCTCATTCCCTTCTGTTGTAATATGGTCAGGTGATTCATGAATACACAATAAGAAGGAATTCTGTAAAGTGAGAATTTAATAAATTTGCAAGACCTTTGCATTTTTACTGTTTGTCTAAACTACTGAATAGTAAATATGATGTTTGCCCTCAGTTTGGGTACCTGACTATATTAATCATGTAGATTGATCCCTTTTTAATGTAAATTTATGGGTATTTACTAAAATTTATCAGAAAGATATTTTTCTTGCATTTTGGAGATTGATATAGAAATGATTTAAAATAATCTGTAAAACGAATCCTTGGCATAGACCTGGAAAACAGTATTAGAATGAAGTTTTATAGTATATTTGTATTCTGTGATCTGGTAGCTGATAAAAATATTAATTACGGTGTTGAAATTATTTTTAAGAATTTTTTCCTGTATTTTTAGAAAGTATAGAGTTGACAATTAAAAACAACTGAGAAACACCTAGAATTACCTAAATGCTCAGGAGAATAAGGGAGATTTATTCAGTGGATTGCCCTATAGTTCTGTAATTCATGGACCTTTGTTCATACATTGACTTAGATATTTAATTTTAAAGTGTTTAATTAATGCTGGATTTTAATATTTTTCATAGTTTTTTTTTCCTCTTTTCTTTTTGGTAGTGGGGATTAAACCCAGGGGCATGTTACCACCGAACTACAACTTGGCTATTTATTTTTTATTTTGAGGCAGGGCCTTACTAAGTTGCCCAGTCTGGCCTTGAATATGCAATCTTCCTGCCTGCCTCAGCCTATTGAGTAGTTAAGATTACAGGCATGTGCCACCAGGCCTGGCTTTTCATATCCTTTTTAATTTTGAATGCATTTCCCTTCAAAGAATTTTTTTTTTTTTTTTTTTTTTTTTTGTGGTGCTGGGGATCAAACCCAGAGTCTTATACATGCTAAGCAAGAGCATTTCTACTAAGTTATATGCGTAGCACCAAAGAATTTTTTAAATTTTATTTTTACTGCCTTGGGTTTCTCATTAGGAAATGAGAAAAATATCCATTATTCCCTTAGTATATTTTATTTGTATATAAAAGTCAGCTATGTGAATTTACACAAATACTTTATTTGCCAAGTTATGTCATTGAATATATCATCCATTTCTAGTTTTTCATTATCTCTTTACTTCTCCCAGTTTTTAAACTGTGAATTTTTGTAGGAGTCTGAGTATTAATTAGCTTCAGATGAAAACTTTGGTGCTATTTGTGCTCAGGTACTAAATAAGTAGTATTGATTGAGGACTGAGTAGTAGTTCCTTTAAAAATTATACCATTATTTATTTAATGATATTTCTATTGTTGGGTATCTTCCTCCTGCTATTGCTTTAGCAAGGTGTCAGTAAACATCCTTGTATACTTCTTTGAACATTTTGCATATGTTCCCTTAGGATAGATTCCTAGAAGTGGAATTGCTGTGTTAAAATATCTCTATGTCACTTTAGCCAGGATTGAGTGACATTTAATGATCTGGTATAAAAGAAGCTATAAGAGAGTTGAGTTGTGTGTGTGTGGGGGGGGGCACAGTAGGGGGTGATATATATATAAAGGAGCTTCCGTTCTTTAATGGAATAAAATACTTATCACCTTTTCTATATGCTAGTACTATTAGGCATAAATTTGCTTCTAAATTTTCACAGTAACACCCAGGATTGCTCTTCTAAGTCCACATTTTCTATACTTATTAAATTTGCATTATAATTATACATAATAATTGAATTTATTATGCTGTATCTATTCATGCACAGTGTACTTTTTATTGTTCCTCAGGTGCATACCCATTCAGATTGCTTAATATTTTTTTTCTTATAAAAGATAAGTGATGAGCTGGGGCTGTAGCTCAGTGGCAGAGCGCTTGCCTAGAATGCATGAAGCACTGGGTTCAATCCTCAGTACCACATAAAAATAAACAAATAAAATCAAGGCATTCTGTCCCATCTACAAAAAAAAAAAAATTAAAAAAAAAGTAAGTGGTAAGGAACTTAATTCAGCTAACCAAGTTATGGTGAAGTAAGGATTAACATTGAAATAAATAGGAAAATTAAGAAGACAAAGAACCAAAGAAATGGATTTGGTATCATCTTTTCCTACTTTGTACTGCTATGTAGTTAATTGCTTCTACTTCTTGTCCTCACTTTCCTTATTTACTATATAAGTAATTGGCAGTGTCAAATGAGATACAAATTTTGGTTTGTTTTTGGTAAAAATTTCTTTAAAGTTGAACATGTTACGCACATTTCAAATACCAGGTATTTGTTAATAATTCTTATTTGGGTGAGTATTTTTGAAATACAGTGTTGATGATTCACTTTTCACTTTGATCTTTAAAATTAGAAAGCTAAAAGTTAATAAAGTATCTTGAAAGTATCTGAAGATCAAGTTTATAATTTTTGATAGGTGTTTTTGAAAGCAGTGTTCAGTGTGCTTGTTAACCAACCTAGAGCTACTCTTCTGTGGTACCTGTGGACTGAAATTTTTGTCTGTTTCAGGTATGCCATATTTTGTCTGTTTCAGGTATCACATATTTTCATAGGTGATTTTCTGTTTTTTCTTTTCCTTCTTAGTCTGATCTGAAGTGTGTTCAAGATGCCAAAGGAGGTTCTTTCTACAGAGATCATTGCCCTGTGCTAGGTGAGTTAGCAGATTAGAGAAGATTTCAAAATATTTTTTCAGAGTTCATAAAATCAGAAGTTAGACTTTAAGAAAATTAATTTCCATTACAGATACTTAGAAAAACACTTCTTTAGTTTTATTTTAGTTTTAAAGCATTTGTTCATTTTTTAAATGATTTCTGTAGGCCCAGAAAAAGTTGTCATGTCTTGAGAACTGATATTCTGTTTATGTCATAATTTATATTTGAAAAATTTATCTGTTAATTATAAATTTATATCATTGAAAATCTTTGCATTAGATTGCATCAATGTTTTATCTTGTGCTCTGTTGAGAATAGAATTTGATGAATAGAATAGAATTTAGTGATTATAAATTCCTTACACAGTTTCTGTAAAAGTCTTGTATTAAGAGTTGCTCTATGGGCTGGGGTTGTAGCTCAGTGGTGGAATGCTTGCCTTACATATGTGAGGCACTGGGTTCAATTCTCAGCATCAAATAAAAATAAATAAAATAAAGGTATTGTGTTCATCTACAACTAAAAAAAAAAAAAAAACGGAGTTGCTCCAAGATTAATACAGTAAATATAATGTCATGTGTCACTAAAATTTGAAAACCCAAACTACTTTTCATTTTATAGATTCTTTAGTGTTACCAGAATTGACATTTACAGTTCTCATCTTATTAAATATTTAGTCTCTGAATGCTTTCCTTTCTCATTTGAACTATATTTTCCTCTTTCCAAACCAGTGACTTGCCTTTTTGTGAAAAAGTGCCATTTTCTTGTAGCACACCTTACATTTTTAAAAAAGGGAAAAGTAGACAAATACTTACATTTTTGTTGAGCTCATTAATTTCTTTTATTTTCAGAAACTTTTTTCTTGCCTTCAAAATAAAAAGGCAGAATCAATGTACATTTTGGTTCCCTTAAGCGTAGTGTTTTATGATCAAAATGTCTTTGAGAACTTCGAAAATCCAGGGAATGAGTTTTAAAATGTTAAAAAAAAAATGTTCTTTAGGCAAAAATCATAAGATCTCCTTGTTCAAAAAATAATACTAAGCATTTCAGAGGAAAAAAACCAAAAACAAACCCAGGTTTTTTTTTTTATTTATTTTTTATTTTTTTAAATTTTCTGGGTACTTTTGCTTTGGTGCAGTGATAGTCAATAAGTCATCCAGGCAGAAAAGTGAATATTTTCAACACCCAGAATGTTGTGTTCTGATATAGGTGATATAGCCCTTTTATAGAGTCTACTCTTGCTCGTTTACCTGTTAGTAAGCCATCACATTACAATTTTTTGTTTGTTCATTTTTATGGTGCTGGGACTGTGCATGCTAGGCAAGTGCTCTGCTTTGGAGTTACTTTCCTTTCCTAAATTATTAGTTTTTGAAGTCTGATGTTTGTTTCTTTTCTTTCTGTTTTTAAAACTCCTGGTTCTAGAATCTCATACTTACAGTGAATTTTTAAAACATCTTAAGATTAGATGAAATTTAGAACTGAAATATCTAGATGTTTTTCTTGTTTAAAAGTAATGCAGTTGTGGCTGGGCACAGTTACACCTGTAATTCCAGTGTCTTGGGAGGCTGAGGCAGGAGGATTGCGAGTTCAAAGCCAACCTCAGCAAAATCAAGGCACTAAGCAACTCAACGAGACCCTGTCTCTAAATAAAATATGGCTGGGGATGTGGCTGAGTCGTTAAGTGCCCCTGAGTTCAATCCCTGGTACTCCCCACCCCCTAAAAAAACGTAATGCAGTTGTGAGGGAGTTTGGCTATGGGTATAAAATTAAGAGTTACGAATATGTTCTAGTGTTCTGTAGCACAGTAGGGTGATTATAGTTGATAATTTGTTGTATATTTCAAAATAGCTAGAAGAGAGAATTTTGAATCATCTTACCACAGAAAAAGGATAAATGTTTAGGTTGATGTGTATGTTGATTACCCTGATTTGATCATCACACATCCTATCTATCTATCTATCTATCTATCTATCTATCTATCTATCTATCTATCTATCTATATATGTACAGTTACTTTGTATCAGAAATAAAATACTTATTCCATAAAATAAAAGATTGTAAGGAAATAATAAGACTAATATGTTGGCCAACAAATGGATAAAGTAGTTCAAATGGACAGATTTCTAGAAAGAAAAAAACTACCAAGTGATTAAAGAAAAAAAAGTTGGAATAGAGCTATAGCAAGAGATTGAATTAGTAATCACATACATACAAAATGCAGTTGCATAGTGTTGAATTTCTTTTCCCCTTTTCTTTTTTAAATTACCTCTGAAATTATAGGTGAGCAGAATGGCAACAGGAATCCTGGAGGATTGCAGATTGGTGACCTGGTGAATATAGATCTTGACCTAGAAATTGTACAGTCTTTGCAACATGGTCATGGAGGATGGACTGATGGAATGTTTGAGACTTTAACTACAACTGGAACTGTTTGTGGCATTGATGAAGACCATGACATTGTAGTACAGTATCCAAGTGGCAATAGGTTAGTAATATTTCTCAATTTTTGATAATGACAAAGTTAGTATGTACAGAAAAAGAAGAAAGCAAATAATGTGCTGTAGTCAAAGACTTGTTAACAACTAGCTCTTAGGTGGGAGATTAAAATGCAGAGTATGTTGGTGAGGCAGAGAGAAACAAGCAAGAGGTCTGTGTAAAGTATGTGAATTTACATATTTATGATATAAAATTCTATATATTTTTTATTTTTCCTTCAAGAGTAGAATATATTATATCAGCAACAGGTCCCAGTTCATAATGGACTGTATCATCTACAATGAATGAGAGAAGTAACATCACAAATCCTTTGGCCCTCTAGGGTCATCTCTTGCTAGTGCAGCCCTTCCTTGTTTTAGACATGGACGCATGCACTGTCTTATTAGCAATGTAAAGTCGCATGTATTTCCTCACTTTTGCACCTTTTTATGTGCTGCTTCATCTATGTGGATTTAATTCTCCTGCAGCCTATGACTATTGAGTTAATATGTTTTTATTATCTCTCCTCTTTCACCCTCCCTGATATTTAGATTTCTTATTGTCTATTTAATTTTTTTTTCTTTAAAATTTGATTTCCTGGAGTTTCTTTGAGTCTGGACCTATGCCTTTTATTTTGGCCTTGGGGGCCAAAATGTATCCCGTTTACTAGTATATTGTATTTTAAAGTAAAAGCAGTAGTTGCATTGAATAATTGTCTTACTGACAGAATAAAACAAATTAACATTAAGTTGCTTAAGTATGGAATTAGCTCTGATTGTGTCAAAATCTTAAAGGCATGTGGAATCATCAATAGATGCAGAAAACTTGTATGACAAAACTCTTTAATAGTCTTTGTTACTAAAAACACTAAACATATTAGGGACAAAATGGAATTTCTTTGGCTATATTAAAGGGCCTGATAAAGGGCATCTAGAAAAAAATCCATGGATAAAATCATACTTAATGGTGAAAGATTGAATACTCCCCCCCCTTTTCCTCTTATATTTAACATTATACTTGAGGTTCTAATGAGGGCAGTTAGATAGGAACAGAATTAAAAGGATGAAGCTAAAGACAGGAAGATGTAAAACTGTTTACAGGTGATGAGATCTTGTTTGTAGAAAAATCTAAAGAATTTGGGTGTGATGGCACATACCAGTAATCCCAAGGAGCTGAAGGCTGAGTTGGGAGGATCACAAATTAAAGACCAACCTTGGCAATTTTGTTCTTACCTTAAAAAGGGCTGGAGATGTAGCTCAGCAGGAACAAGCATCCCAGGGTTCAATCCCCAGTACAACAAAACCAAACAACAAAAACAACAAACTAAGGAAATTACAGTAACAAAAAAAAAAAAAAAGAAGAAGCAACAAAAAAATATTGATAAGCAGCTGCTGGGCCTGGGACCTCCAGCACCATGGTGTTGGAGAAGACCTTTAAGCAGCGCCGCACCTTCTAACAAAGAGCAGAAGACATGCAACTCATCTGAGAGCAGCATCCCACCAAGATACAATGGTGAGAAGCAGCTGCCTAGCCTGGTCAAGACCAAGTTCCTTGTGCCTGACCATGTCAACATGAGCGAGCTCATCAAGATAATCAGAAGGCGCTTGCAGCTAAACACAAACCAGATCTTCTTCCTCTTGGTGATGTTGAGTTTCTTGGGAGTGTGGACATGTGGCAAATCCAGTACTACTCCATCTTAACTTGATTTCATCTGCAAAAGACCCTACTTACAAATAAGGTCACATCAATAGTTACTAGGATTAGGATTTCAATATATATTTTGGGGGCAGGAGGAATAATTCAAGCCACAACCGATGGTAGTATTTCCATAAGTAATATACAAATTTAAAATAATCTCTATCAAGATTCTGTTGCCTTTTTTTTCTTGCAGAGATTTGACAGACGGATACTAAAATTAATAAGAAAATTCAAGGAATCCAGAATAACCAAAAAACTAAGTTGGAGATCTCATGTGTCCCAGTTTTAAAAATTAAAAACATATCTAAGATAGTGTGTTAGTGATAAATGTTGAATATACAGATTGATGGAATAGAGAATCCAGAAATAAACCTTTGCAGTTAAGTTAGTTGATTTTTTTTTTTTTTTTTAGGTGGTACTGGAGATCAAACCTTAGGGCCTCATGCCGGTGAGGCAAGTGCTGTACCATTGAGCTGCATCTCCAGCAGGTCTCTTGATTTTGGGCCAGTGTTAAGATAATTCAGTGGGGGGGGGGGTGTGGTTGTGGCTCAGAGGTAGAGAGCTCATCTCTCACATGTGAGGCTCTGATAAGATCCTTAGCACCACATTAAAAAAAAAAAATAAAGGTATTGTGTTCAACTACAACTAAAAAATAAATAAATTTTTTTTTAAATGAGTTCAGTGGGGGAAAGAATATTTTTTTTTTTTCAACAAATGGTGCTAGAACAAATGGATGTCTGCATGGCGAAAGAATGACACTGGATCCCGGCCACATACCGTATACAAGTTATTAAGTAAAAATTAATCATAGAGGGCTCGAGACGTAGTTCAATGGTAGGGTACCTTCCTGGCATGCATGAAATCCTGGATTTGATCCCCATCACTGAAAAATAAATTTGATTGTATATCTTAGTGTAATGCTAAATCTATAAAAGTCTTTTATAGTCCATTATAGGTGTGAATCTTCATGACTTTGGATTAGACAATAGTTTTATAACTGTGACCCAAAAAGCAGAAGCAACCAAAGAAAAAATAGATATATTGGGCTTTAAAATTGAAAACTTTGATGTTTCAAAGGAGACTATCAGAAATAAAAACGGTTGAGATATATAGCTCGGGGCTGGGGATGTGGCTCAAGCGGTAGCGCACTCGCCTGGCATGCATGTGGCCCATGTTCGATCCTCAGCACCACATACAAACAAAGATGTTGTGTCTGCTGATAACTAAAAAATAAATATTAAAAGTTCTCTCTCTCTCCCTCTCTTAAAAAAAAAAAAAGAAATATATAGCTCGGGGGTAGAGTGCTTGCCTAGCATGCATGATCCTCAGCACTAGGAAAAAAAAAAGTGTAAAAACTCATGAAATGGGAGAAAATGTTTATATATTATGACTATTAAGGGGCTTGTATATAGAATATAAAAAATTCTTAAAATTCAACAATAGGGGCTGGGGATGTGGCTCAAGTAATAGCGCACTTGCCTGGCATGCATGCGGCCCAGGTTTGATCCTCAGCACCACATACAAAGATGTTGTGTCCACCGAAAACTAAAAAATAAATATTAAAATTCCCTCTCTCTCTCTCTTTCTCTCTCAAAAAACAAATTCAACAATAAAAGACAACCCAGTTGAAAAGTGAGCAGAGAAAGGATTTGAATAGCCATTTTTTTCCAAAGAAGCTATAGAAGATGACCAGTAAATTCACTGTATTAGTTGACTAGGGCTACTATAAAAAAATACTTCAGACTAGTGTCTTTATCAACAGAGATTTATTTTCTTAAACTTCTGGAGGCTAGAAGTCAAGAGATAAGAGTGTTTTCAGGGTTGGTTTCTGGTGAGTTCTTATCCCTGGCTTGTAGGTGACTACCTTCTTACTGTGACCTCATTGGTCTTTCCTCTCTGAGTGATTAAAGAGAGATTTCTGGTGTCTCTTAATTTTATAAGGATACCAGTTCTATCAGATTAGGGTCTTACCCATATTACTTCGTTTAACTTTTATTACCTCCCTCATGGCCCTTTCTCCAAATAGTTATATCAGGGGTGACGCTTTACTATATTAATTATGTAGGAACATAGATCTGTCCAGAGTACTCATGAAAAGATGCTTGTTATTCGGGAAATACAAATAGAAAGCCACAGTGAGATACTGCTTCACATACTAGGATATTATTAGGGAAGTACAGCTCAACACCACAAAGAGGGGGTTTGATCTGCAGCCACCTGGGAGAAGAAGGATGCCCCAGAAGCGTCCTGGCTCTCACAGCAGGTACAATGCTTCAGTACATCTGTGGTCAGACCATTTACCAAACTTGTGAAGGCCACCTGTTCAGATACATAGCATTGAAGGTCACTATGCCACTGCTTTTATTCTGCTGCATCTAAACAGAATTAACTGGAACAAGTAGAAAAGCAGTTGTTGAGAGTAGCACAACTCCTGAAGGAACCCAAAGTGGCTGCTTCTATTCTAAATCCTTATAGTAAGCATTCCATCAAAATGAAAAGTCTAAATGACATGACAGCAAAAAAGTTTTTTTTCGCATTATATCTAACCTGTAAACTTGCTTGCTGAAATGGTCTCCTAAACAATTGCCATCATTTCTGCCTTTTCTACAATTATGAGTGTGCACCATGGAGAAGTACCTTCTACAGTGACCACCATATCTCCTTTAGTGGAAGCTAATCCTTCTGAGTTAAAGACAGTCCTGAAGAGCTTCCTAAGTCAAGGCCAAGTATTGAAATTGGAGGTTAAGATTGATCCAGCATTTATGAGTGGGATAATTGTCCATATTGGAGATAAATATGTTGATATGTCTGTAAAAACCAAGATTCAGGAGCTGATCTGCGCTTTGTGGGAGAGTATCTAAAACTGTTAATTTCCTGTCATCAGTGAAAATTCTTAAACATGGAACAACAATGTTTTAATACTCTCTTCCTGAAGATGACTGTTGATAGAATTATTATTCATAAAATTATTACTCATAAATTATTTTTCATAAAATTATTATTCATATAAGTAGAAACAACTCAGATGCTTATTAACTGATGAATGGGTAAACAAAGTGTGATATAGATGTACAGTACAATATTGTTTGTTCATTAACTGGAATAAAATACAGGGATACTGCAATATAGATGAATATTAAAAATGTGCTAGGGGAAGAAGTCAGCCAGAAAAATAATTCGCATAGTGTGATTTTATTTCTATTAAATGTCCAAAATAAGCAAAACCAAAAAAACAAAGTAAATTACTAGTTTTTTAAGGGCTGGTTGAAGGATAATTGCAGAGTGACTGTTAATAGTTATGGGATATCTTTATGAGGTGATGAAAATGAAATTTGATAGAGGTAATGGTTGTACAACTTTTATACTAAAAATAACTGCATGACACTTTAAATGAGTGAATTGTTTGCTATATGAATTATATCTCAATAATTTTTTTTAAAAAGAAAGAAAAATCTTAAGGACACAATGTAAGTTCCATTTAGTATTCACTCATACTTTTTGTGTTAAATATTCTCTTGTTTGGAAATATTACACAAATTAGTATTAGTTGCAGAATTCATTCTTGTTCAAAATTCTTTCTTGGACAGTACAATATTAACAGTAATTTGGCATGTGAGTTCCAGAAAAATAATCATTTTGTTCCTTTTTCAGCAAAATTGAGTACTTTTTCTGTATTAGACCCTGTGATTAGTAGGATTACAAAGACAAGACATGGTTTCCTGCTTTGAAGGTTTTCCCCTTCGAAGTGTTCAAATAGACAAACTGGAAATAACTATAATAAAATGATACAAATAATATAGGTAGGTAAGCAGGGTATCCTGATGGCACAAAAGAAGAGAGAGAAAACTTTAGAGAGAAAACTATACTATAGATAATTTATTTTTTAAAAAAAATTTAATATATTATTTTTAGTTGTCAGTGGACCTTTATTTATTTATATGTAGTGCTGAGAATCAAACCCAGTGCCTCACACATGCTAGGCAAGTGCTCTACCACTGAGCCACAGCTCCAGCCCAAATATAGTTAATTTAAAAGATGGACCAGATTCCACTAGGACAGGGAAACACTTCAGGCAGGTTGAATCAGTACCATTTTGGAGTGCTGAGAATGAGGTGAAGAGCACTGTGGTTAAGACAAAATAAACATTTGTTTATTTCATTCTTAACTATGTGAAGGCATTTTCTCTTTGGGATTGCTTTAGTAAAAAAAGTTTACTTGTGTGATTACAGGAGCTTAGTAACTAACAGACTTATGTTGTGATCTCAGAATCTTTTGTATGCTAATAAGCAGTTGAATTAAGGAGAAATGATATGATACCAATAGTGTAGAAGCTTTTCTGATAAGGGATCTTTTTTCCTTTGGAGTTCAGTGTGGAATTAGGGAAATAGTTTTGTTATACATTGTGGCACTTCTGTTTGATGGAATATTTAATAGTCATTAAAATGATGGTTATGAAGATGGTATCAACCTCAAAAAATGCTTATGTTTGCGAAATAAGTCAAACTTAGAAGGTTAAGAGTTGTATGTTTTCTCTGATGTGGAAACTAGAAAGGAAAAGGAAAAGAAATTATGGGGCAGATCTCATGAAAATCAAAGGGAAATCAGTAGAGGAAGGGGAGCAAGAGGTAGAAGGTAGGGAATGAGGGGAAAGTGCTGGGGAGTGATACTGGCCAAATTATATTGTTACATTGTATATTGTGTGCATGTACCAATAGGTAACAACAATCCCCTGGTGCATTACAATTATAATTACAATTATAATTGTAATGCACCAGTTTAAAAAATATATATCTTTTCAATACATTATAATTTTATATTTCAAAAATACATTTTTCTGAATGTTATTCAAAGTTATATTTTATGGTTAATATATTTGTAAATAATAAATAAAAAATAAATTTGTAATTGATGACCAAAAAATGCTTGTAAAGTAAAGAAGTCAGAATCCAGATTTGTTTTAATACAGTGATTACAATTATGGAAAATACCCATGCGTGGCAAATTAAAACAAGATAGTGTTTTTATGAGATTGGCAATGTTTGGGGGAAATGGTGCAGTCTTTTGTAGTTTGGGTCTATTTTTGGTAAATGGGGATCCACCGGGGAGTGGTGGCTGGAGTTCCTGTGGGTGGGTAGCAGCTGAGTGTCCTGCATGGGAGCCAAGCGGCGTCTGGGAGTTCTGCGCTGGTGCTGATGCGTCCTGCTAAGGCACTAATGAGCCCTGCGTGGGCTAGTAGTTGGGAGTTGGGAGTCCTGCTCTAACGTTGAGGCCCAGAGCCCTGCGCAGGGCATAGCATTGGTGATTCCTGTGTGAGAGAAACTGTGTAGAGGTACTTTATCACTCTAAGAGAAGCAGTATTCCCACTAGTTGAGACCTGGAGTGACACAGAATGCTGCCTCCCTCTGGCCCACAATATTGGATCCTCCTATCTTTTGGAATTATAAAGAAATATATTTTTTAAATCAGGAAGGTTTTTTTTGAGCATTATAGGTGTACATTGTAGTTGGATTCACATTGTAAAGTAAATATTCTAAGATGCACTGAGAAAAAAATAATAGAATGATATGTTTATGTATGTCTACAATGATCCTATTTATGGAAAATAACAGCTCTCTAGCTTTATGAATATCATTCAGCATAGTGATAGATAGAAGATCTGTAAGGATACATAATAGAGAATTAGTAATGGTTTCTAGTGGGGTAGTAATGATGATCCAGGTATGTTTGTGTGATATGGAACTTTCACTTTACATGGTTCTGAAATGTTTGAGTTTAACAATGGTCATGTATTTCATAGCAGTTTTTTTAAAAAAAATATTTATTTTTTAAGTATAGATGGACACAACACAATGTCTTTAATTTTATGTGGTGCTGAGGATCGAACCTGGATCCCGCACATGCTAAGCGAGTGCTCTTCTGGTGAGCCACAATCCCAGCCCCAATAGCAGTTTTTAAAAATATCCAGAGGGTGGTGAGATCACATATGACTCTGTTTCCAAATTTGTATAATAAAATTATAACATGAAGAAAAATTATAAAAAAGATACAGATCATTCAGAAGGTACTTGCAAAGGCTCTCTTTACTCTTGATGTGTATAAGATCTTTCTCCCTGTAGTGTTGAAGAATGTATTAAAATTAAGTAAACTTACTGGGCTGGGGCTGTAGCTAAGTGGCAGAGTGCTTTCTTAGCATGTGTGAGGCAGTGGGTTCGATCCTTAGCACCATATCAGAAATAAATAAAGTCATTCTGTCTATCTACAACTACAAAAAAAATAAATTAAAAATAAGTAAGTTTACTTATTTTGAGTTTTGGCTTTGCTTTTGTAGATGGACCTTCAATCCTGCTGTTCTCACTAAAGCAAACATTGTCCGAAGTGGGGATGCTGCACAGGGTGCAGAAGGAGGGACTTCACAGTTTCAAGTGGGTGATCTTGTGCAAGTTTGCTATGATCTGGAAAGAATTAAACTTCTACAAAGAGGACATGGTGAATGGGCTGAAGCAATGCTTCCAGTAAGTATTTAAGATAGTTTGGGGCTAGAGATTACACTTTATTTATGTAGCTTTTTAAAGTAAATTGATTTTGGAAACAAAAGAGGCATAAACCTTCTTAGAATTGTACCTCCATTGGCACGTAGAAATTAGAAATAGCACTGAGTATGGTGGCTCATGCCTGTGATCCCAGTGACTCAGGAGGCTGAGGCAAGAGGATTGCAAGTTCAAAGCAATAGTAACTTAGTGAGCAACTTATGAGACCCTGTCTAAAAAAATAAGGGCTGATTATGTGGCTCAGTGGTTAAGGGTTAAGTGCCCCTAGGTTTAATACTCAGTACCAAAAAAAAAAAAAAAAAAAAAAAAAAAGGAGAAAACAAATTAGAAATTGTTTTCTAATTTATTTCTCTTAAATTAGCCTGAGAAGGTCCAGAAAGGGATGTGGTTGATCTTTTTTTTTTAATTTATATTTTGTGGTATTGAGGATTGAACCAAGGGATGCTCTTCTACTGAGCCTCATCTTCTACCTTATTATTTCATATTTGAGAGAGTATTTCATTAAGTTGCCAAGATTGGCCTTGAATTTGTGATCCTCCTGCCTCAGCCTCCTGAGGAGCTAATTTTACAAAAATGTACCATCACACCTGTCTTGTGTTAATATTTTTGATATAGTACAATGGGGAATGTGATATGGTGTTAGGCAGTAGAGGCTCTCCTGATACCAAGACCCTGAATGAGATAGGAATATGCTCGTTCAGTTTCCAGCAGTTCCACTGCAGCTTTCCTGCTTTTGGGACCTGTGTCTATAAGGGTCTCAAAATCTGAATTATCTGAGGTTAGCTTTCCTCTCATACAGTACAGTTTAATTTTATTATTCATTCAATACATTTTCACCAAATGCTCATTAACAACAGACAAAGGAGTGAGTAGGTCCACATAAAATGTGGCAGGGATCATGGTTGAATCCTAGTACACAATTATTATGGAGAAAAGAGAATAATTCTAAATACAATGAAAATATACTAGAAAAATGTGCACAGAAAACTGAATGTAACCAAAATCTGGTAATTCCAAATGAACTAAGAGAAATTAAGAAAATGACAAGATATAAAAAAAGAAATAATAATTAGAAATAATATGCTAAAATTTTAGGAAATGAAGAGAAAAGGTCACTTTATTTTTTATTTAAAAAAAAATATATATATAATCTTTTAGTTGTAGGTGGACACAATACTTTTATTTTATTTATTTTTATGTGGTGCTGAGGCTCAAACTCAGTGCCTCATATATGTTAGGCGAGCACTCTACCACTGAACCACAACCCCAGCCCCAAAAAGGTCATTTTAGAAATGGAGACTAATTTATTGGCAGGAACACAGAGCAAATAAATATAACAGATAATGTCTTAAGAGCAGTAGAAGGAGGACTGGGGCTGTAGCTGTAGCTCAGTGGCAGGCTCTTGCCTAGCACGTGTGAGGCACTGAGTTCGATCCTTAGCACCATATTAAAAAAATATATGTATATAAGCAAAATAAAGGTATGCTGTCCATCTATAACTACAAAAATATTTGAAGAAAAATAGAGCAAAAGAAGGAAATAAGTAGGAAATTTAAAAAAATTTAAAGTTGTTGATGGACTTTATTTTATTTATTTATACTTGGTGCTGAGAATTGAACCCAGTGCCTCACACATGTGAAGCAAGCACTCTACCACTGAGCCACAACCCCGGCCAAGAAGTAGAAAATTTTAACAATAAAAAAGATAAAAAAAATTCCACAGAAGTGCAAACATGGAATACCCAATATAGCTATATTAATAAGCTTTTCCAAAAGGAAAACCAAAACTCAAATGGAATGAAACAAATGCTACATTTTTTCATTTTGTTTGTTTTACTTTTTGCAATGGTAGGGATTGAATGTAGGGCCTAGAGCAGGCCAGGAAAGCACTCTACTACCAAGATACATCCTCAGCCTTAAAATCTGTGATTCTAGAAGAATTCTTTTGAAATTAAGAATTTGAAACTAAACATTAGAGGGAGGGTACATTGCATACTTGGGAAAACTGATCCAGAACAATAGAATAATGAACCATATTCTGGGAAAATCTTTAAGAAAAGAAAAAATTTCTTGGACTTCTAGGCTAAAAACCAAAGTATTTGTCTTGAAGGAAAATCGTTTTGCTATTAAGAAAAAATCTGATCTTGCTGGGTGCCGTGGCACATGTCTTTAATCTCAGCTACTTTGGAAGCCAAGGCAGAAAGAGAGAACCTGTTTCACAATAAAAACAAGAAAAGGGCTGTGGATGTAGCTCAGTGGTAAAGTGCTAGTCTGGCATGTGTGAGGCCCTGGGTTCAATCCTCAGTAAAAACATATGCACACACACACACACACACACACACACAAAAAAAAAAAAAAAAAAAAAAAAAAGAAAAAAAATCTGATCTTAGTATATTATGACAGAAAACAATGAAAATAACATTTATTTAAGATACTTAGGAAAGAAAATTTTAAACTAAAGATTTTATATTTAACCAAAGTAACTTTATAGTGTAATAGCTGCAGATTGCTGTCAAGATATAAAAATTCACAGAATTTTATTTCCATCAGTCCTTTATGAGTAATCTTAGGAATGAGTCTTAAGACAACCAAAATGACTAAGGTTAAATGACAATTTTGATGGAAAGGGGAGAGAACATAATGACTGTATGTTTTAACAAAGTAAAGTATAACTATCCAAAACTGGAGTGGTAATGAAGAGAGCTTATGGAAAGATCAATAAACTGTTTGGTTGTATTTTAGTTTAGTTTAGTTTTGAACTGGGATGAAATCAAAATATTAAAAGAGATAGGGTAAGAGATATGTATCTATACATACATCTATACATCTATAAATGTATATGTTTTTTAAAAGAAGGAATAAGGAGATATATATGTACACATATATGTATTTATGTAAATGAATTAATGTAAATAACTGTTACTACAATAGAAATTTTATATAAGAAAAGTAATGAAGCTGGGTGTGGTAGCACATGCCTGTAATCCCAGTGATTCAGAAGGCTGAGGCAGGAGGATTGTGAGTTCAAACCCAGCCTCAGCAACTTAGTGAAGCCCCAAGCAACTTGGGGAGACTCTATCTTTGATGAAAAAAAAAAAAAGAGCTTGGGATATGGCTCAGTGGTTAAGTGTCCCAATACCCCCACCTCTACCCCCAAAATTAGCTATATTAAAAGAGGCTAGGATATGGGGCACCAAGGTTAGAAGGGATACATCTTTGAATATGTCTTATTTTATGTATTTGATTTAAAAGTATTTACATTTTATATAATAGTAAAACAAAATTGAATTTAAAAAGAAGACTCCTTCCTACATGTAGAAAATACATGAATCTAAATATATTTCCTCGGTTGGCATAACCATGGAGAAGGGAAAATTCTAAGTGATTTTGTGTGTGTGTGTGTGTGTGTGTGTGTGTGTGTGTGTGTGTGTGTGTGTGGTGCAGATGGAACCCAGGGCGTAAACATATCAGGCAAGTGCTTTACCACTGAACTATAAACTCCCAGCCCCTCCATGTGATTTTTAAAAAATATTTATTTTTTAGTTGTAGTTTTACATAATACCTTTATTTTATTTATTTACTCTTATGTGGTGCTGAGGATCGAACCCAGGGCCTCACATGTGCTAAGCGAGCATTCTACTCCTGAGCTACAACCCTAGCCCCCATTCCATGTGATTTTAAAACACAGTAATTTGTGTTTAGATCCTTACAGAAGGAATATACACAAACTGGATGAAAAAGAAATACATATTTTTCAGAACTCTTCTTCTGTATAGTAGTTTTGATGCTTTTATTCTGAGATTGTTGTATGTGACAAAAAAATCAAATGAATACTTACATCATAATTTTTTTATCCCCAGTGAATTATCAAAGTGGAGAAGGGCAATACGTATATGATATAGAAGAGATAAAATAAAAATTCTGTCTCTTTGATTCAATTTGGAAGAATGTTTAATCTCATGATTTGTCTTTCAAAATATAACAGAACAAAGAAGGAAAAAAACAAAACCTTTTTGCTCAGTTCTGTCAATGAAAAGACCTAGAAAACAGTGAGCATTCTAGTAGTAATAACCAACCTCAGTGCCCATGTTGTGGTTTTCAAATATCCTTGTGCTTTAGTTAAGAATCTCTTTGAAGAAATGGTTAGTGGTAGCCCATCGGAAGGAATTGAAGATGAGCCTTATATTAGATAGCAAGGAAGCCATCAAAGATTTCTTCTGTTTTTTTTGGTGCTGAGGATCGAACCCAGGGCCTTGTACATGCAAGGTAAGCACTCTACCAACTGAGCTATATCCCCAGACTGCCATCAAAGATTTCTAAGGTTATATTAAAAGGACCAGCAGTAGTTGTATGTGGTGGCGCGTGCCTATAATTCCAGGAACTCTGGAGGCTGAAGCAGGAGGATTGTAAATTCAAGGCCACCCTCAGCAATTTAGTGAGGCCCTAAGCAACTTAGTGAGACCTACTTCAAAATAAAAAATAGAAACTAAGGGCTGGGAATATAATGCTCAGTGGTTAAGTACTCTTGGGTTTAATCCCCAGTCCCCCCTCCCCCCCCCCAAAAAATAAGAAGACCAGCAGTTAACTTGAATGGATTCTCATTGACCAAACACAGGATCATAAGAAACCTCATAAATCAAATAATCCTGTTTCTTTTTCTTTTTTTCCTGTGGTACTTGGCATTGAACCCAGGGTCTGCTTTACTACTGACCCATACCCCAGTTCTTTTTATTTTGAAACAGGGTCTCACTAAGTTGCTTAGGGCCTTGCTAAGTTGCTGAGTCTGGCCTTGAACATAGGATCCTCCTGCCTCAGCCTCCATAGCCTCTGGGATTAGAGGCTGTGTGCTACTATGCCTGGGTTACATCTATGTTTGAATCATCTGATTCCAAAACATGAATATAGAAAATAGCAAGTTTACTTCCTGGTGAGTTGACTCACATTGGTAATCCCATTGACGAGGGACGCTGAGACAGGAGGTTCACAAGTTAAAGTCCAGCCTCTGCAAGTGAGACCATCTCAAAAATTAACAAGGGTTGGGCATGTGGCTCAGTGATAAAGCACCCGTGGCTTCAATCCTCAGAACCAAAACATGAACAGACAAAAAGAAAAACATAGATGTAAACTATTTTACTTCTATGAGTTTTGGGGGATTAAGTCGTGGTTTTTTTGTTTTTAAGAAATCCTATTTCCTCTTCTAAGCTATATTGATCATGATTTTGGACTACCTGATTTGCAAGTTCTCAAGATATAGGGTTAAAAAAGAGTTAAATATTAAAACAAGTTTTTATGAACAAGTTAGACTTTATCATGACCTTTTATATACTTGTGGAAGTGTAATGGTATTTACTAAAATATTTTTATATAGGATGTATTAATGTATTAAGTAATACTTTTTAAAATATCTTTTAAAGATATTTTTTCAGGTTTGTAACTAATACATAAACCCATTTGAAAATGGATATCCTTTAAAATATTTGAAATTAGGAACAAGTAAAATTAATACTTTTTTTTGTGTGTGTGGTACTGGGGATAGAAACCAGGGGCACACTTTACCACTCAGCTATATCCCCAGTCTTTTTATTTCTGTTTTGAGACAGGGCTTCATTAAGCTTCCCAGGCTAACCTCAAATTTGTAATTCTCTTGCCATAACCTCCCAAATTGCTGGGTTTATAGGTGTGTGCCACCACTCCTGGCAGGTAAAGTCAATACTTTAAAATGTAAGAACTAACTGTATGTGTTGGCATATGCTTATGATCACAAGTTCTTGGAAAGCTGAGGTGGAAGATCACAAATTTTAGGCCAGCCTGGACAACTTAGTGAGACCTATTCTCAAAACAAAATAGAAGGGGTTGGGGATGTAATTCAGTGGTAGAATGCTTTCCTAGTATGCATGATGAAGCCTTGGGTTCAATTCTCAGTACTGGACGTGTGTGTGTGTGTGTGTGTGTGTGCGCGCGCGCTCGCGTGCACGCACACTGATTTATTTTATGATATGTATTTGGAAACATGAATCTTATCTGTTTTTTGAAAAGACTTTAGGTAAAGTTGGCCGAGTACAACAGATTTATTCAGACAGTGATTTAAAAGTGGAAGTTTGTGGAACATCTTGGACTTATAATCCAGCAGCAGTTTCCAAGGTAGCATCCGCAGGATCAGCCATTAGCAATGCATCTGGTGGTACGTTTTGCACTGTTTCTTTAAAAGTATGATTTACTTTCTGAGTGGCTTATTTTGTTTAACATAATGTTCTATCCATCCATTTTCCTGCAAATAGTACAATTTCATTCTTCTTTGGATTTGTAAGCCATGGAGGAAAATGAAAAGAAAGGTGGGGGATCTCATGAAAATTGAAGGGAGATTAGTAGAGTAAAGGAAAGGGACCGGGTGGAGGGAAGGGAAAGGGAAATACTGGGAATGATATTGGCCAGATTATATTATATTATGTGCATGTATAAATATGTAATAATGAATCTTACCATCATGTATGACTAATAATATTGTATGCATGGACAACTAATAATATTATATAATATGTACCAGTACAAAATATGGTAAAACAAAGTAATATGGTTTACATTAGAACCTTTGCTAATTTCCTCAGTTCTCATATATAGATGATGATGTATGTGTGCTTGGCTTTCTCCCAGATTACATAGGCTCAGTTGAATTCTGACCATCTTTTAGAGTTTCACTAAAGGTTTTTCTTTTTCTCTTTTGTATAAACAAACT
Source organism: Ictidomys tridecemlineatus (assembly GCF_052094955.1). Lineage (NCBI taxonomy): Eukaryota > Metazoa > Chordata > Mammalia > Rodentia > Sciuridae > Ictidomys > Ictidomys tridecemlineatus. The sequence continues at coordinate 47,466,728 of NC_135489.1, read as the reverse complement.
TTATTCTGGCTGAAGTACTCTCTGGAAAAGTTCCATAAATAATGTGCTTTTTCTTGAGTTTATCAGGGGCTTCTTAACCTGAAATTCAATATTCTACACTGTAGTCAGAACTTTTCTGTCAAAGAACTATCACTTCTTAAACTGCTTTATTTTTTTTTCTTTACATTATTGCTAGCAACTGGCTTTCTTCTTGGATATTTTAAAATATTAGCATATTTTTCTCTCTATCACTTAATAAGAGTTATTAATACATGCCATAATAAGTAGAAAACCATGTTAAAATGTGAACTTGCTGGATACTTGGAGAGACTTGTTTCCAAAGTCTTTTCTTCCTGTATTCTAGCTTTATGTACACAAACTCAGTTCATTTTACAACATGTTACATGTACATTGTTGTCATTTAGGTAAAAAGATAAAGTCATAATTGTAAATGGAGAAATATAAAATGAAAATGTTAGGGGACCTCCACTTTTATTTTTGTGCTGTTTTCTCCTTTCTCTTCTTTTGTTTTATTTCCTGTTGTAATTTGCTAGTGTACTTAAAGTTTAAATCAAATAATGTTTGTTTTTACCTTGAGGTTGGGTGGCATCTCATGCTGACCATGTGCAAAGTAAAAGAGTGAAGGGTAGCTCCAGTTTGTGATTCATCTGTTTTCCAGTAGCTACTTCAAGAGTTAAGGAGTAGAACTTGTTGGTATTTCCTTTATTAATTTATTATATTGAGAAAAAAAGTCGTATGAAAAAGTTGTACATTTATCCCTGAGTTCTTATTTTTCGTCAAAAAATTGACAGTTAATGAAGTGTGTTGTTAGCATTTAGATGTCCTTTTTCAGCTGAAAATTGCTTTGCCCCTAAAGCATATCACAGGATACTACAGAGAGATCACATTACTTTTGTACCATAATCATTAATATTTTGATTAATTCTAAGGTCTGTAATATTGAGCTTCGAGAGGCACTGTGGTTTACTTAAAATCTAAAAGGAAGTTTGTATCATTATCATATTCCCATCCTAGTGTTCATTCATAGTATCTTCAGTATGACTTCTAAATCTTGAATTATTGTTAGTATGTAACTATTTTTCTACAATTATAACTTGAAACATATGAATTGTAGAAAACTTAGAATGCTTATGGGCATGAATTTAATGTAGCTTCATATATTAGTAATTATATAACTTGCGTGGGTAGTTGTCTATAGCTCAATACAAAAAATAACATTAATGATAGAAATAAAAAATAGGAAAAGATTATAGGAATATGGATAATAGTTATCTTTTAGTAGTTAAGGTTTGAGATCCTCCTATGTTAGCAGCTTTATTTGATGCTTTGCAGAAAGACTCTCACAACTCCTGAAGAAATTATTTGAAACTCAAGAATCTGGTGACCTCAATGAAGAATTAGTTAAGGCTGCTGCCAATGGAGATGTTGCTAAAGTGGAAGATTTGCTAAAAAGACCAGATGTGGATGTGAGCATTTTAAAAATTATTTTGAAGCATACACAAAAAATAGCATAGTTATAATGAATCTTATATTCAACAGTTATTAAGATTTTTCCTTGTTAGATAATTAAAGATTTTGCTACATGTGTTTTATCTATTCCCCTTTTCTTGTTTCTCTAAGGTATTTTAAAGCAGGCACCAGGCATTCTTCAGTGTGCACTTTAAAAAAAAAATTGACATTTTCTTTTGTATTTTATGACTGACAAAACTTACATATAGTTTTTTTTAAGTGATAATTGTTTTGGGAAATGTTAATGAATTTTCTCCATGTAAATGTGATTATATGACATCTTTTAAATATCTTTTAGTAAATTTTACAAATAGTTTCTTTAATCCCTTTTTAAAACATTTAATCTAAACTTGTACCCTTCTGTAAAAGTTGACTATTTCACAATTTGTAATGTAGATGAATTAGAGGTTATTTGTTTGTAACTCTTCATAGGTGATGCTATAGTTTTTCCATTCACGCAAGCCATGTTTTACTTATTTTTTACAAGACACATATATATTTTTTACCCACCTCCCCGCAAGCCCTGTTCCTTGTCAACCTTCTGAGCCTGTGGAGTGAACCCAAAGGAGTGGAGCTCAAGCCATATTTTAAATGGGCTGTTTTCATTCTAGCATAGTTATTGTACTTTTGTTTTGTTATTGGTTACATCCTGGTACCAGTATTATGTTCAGTGCCAGAGGTTGTAGTTGATGTGGCAATTTGAATCATCCTCACCGTGTTATAAGGGCTGTTTTGCCACCTCTTTGTATTTTTGTTTGATTTTAAGTATGCTAGAGTTAGAAGACGAGAGCTATAATTTAAAAGTATTACTTTCCTTTCCAAAACTCTTGTGACATCTTAGCTTTATTGGATAGATATCAATTACAGCAAAACAATAATTTTTCAGATTTGTAATAAGTCACAAATAATTTTTTGATGTTGAAATTTCAAAATTTTTTAAAAGATAGAGTCAGATTTCCTTTATATTCTGTCAAGCACATTTACATTTGTTATACTTAATTTTGTCTTCATTTAATTATTAATATTCTTGCAAAAATATTTTAGGGCATGCTTTCATATATATTCTTTATTTGATCAGTAAATCTAACTTGTTTTTTTCTTTTATTTAAATTGTTTTTTTAACTAATACTAAAATCATAAAAATCACACATTTTAGTTGGATACCATGTAAAATTTTTATTAATGTATGCATTTTATAATGTTTAAATTAGGGTAAGCAGGGCTGGGAATATGTGTAAAGCCCTGGGTTTGATTCCCCAGTACCACCAAAAAAGAATGTAAACACCTGTCTCCTAAACAGTTATCATTTCTTTGTAAAGGAAACATTCCAAAATCCTTTTCTCTAGCTTATTGAAATATCCAGTTATGTTATTTTTTTCTGTAGTCATGCTTTGGTGTAATAGCATATTAGAACTACTTCTGTCTGTAATTTAATAACCATTGATCAGCCTTTCCTCACTCCTTTCTCCCCGTTACTCTCCCATCCTCTGGTAACCATCATTCTATTCTCACATGAAATCATGTGGTATGTCTTTTGGTATTTTGATAGGACTTGCATTTGTAGATTGCTTTGGGTGTTGTGTGTGTTAGTTTGTACAGTGACCAAAATACCTGAGAAAAAGAAAGGAGAAAATATTTATTTTAATTTATAGTTTGAGAGGTTTTAGTGTATGGTTGTCTGACTCCATTTCTACTAAGGCAAAGTAGAAATGGTGGTGGAGGAAAGCTGTAGAGAGAGGAAGGGGATAGGGACAAAGGTATGCCTCCAAGGACCCATTTCTTCAGCTATGTCCCATCTCCCAGTAATTCCATCAAATTATTAATTCAATGATGAGGTCAGAGCCCTCATGACCCAGTCATTTCGCAAAAGCTTCAGCCTCTGAACATCATTGCATCGGGACTAAGCCTTCAACACATGAGGTGGTTCTGGACATTTCATATCAAATCTTACATGTAGTATGGATATTTTAAGAGTGTTGATTCGTCCCATCTGTGAATATAAAATGTCTTTCTGTACTTTTGTATCCTCTTCAATTTCTGTCATCAAATTTAACTTCTTTGGTTAAATTTATTCTAACCGTAACACTAACCCTAATCCTAAACCTAACCCTAAATCTATTTTATTTATTTATTCAGTTAGTTAGTAACTGGGGATTGAACCTAGGGGCATTTAATCCTCAGCCCTTTTTATGTTTTATGTTGAGACAGGGTCTCGCTAAGTTGCTCAGATCCTCCCTAACTTGCTGAGACTGGCTTTGAACTTGTGATTTTCCTGCCTTAGCCTCCTGAGTTGTTGGGATTGATTACAGTCATGTGCCACTGTGCCCTGCCTATTTATTTTTGTAGCTATTATAAATAGAATTACTTTCATGATTTCTATATCAGATAATTTACTATTGATGTATAACAGTGCCATCATTGATGTTTGCATGTTCATTTTGTACCCTCTAACTTTACTGAATATATTTACAAGTTCTAATAGTTTTTTGGTGGAGTCTTTGGAGTTTTCTATATAAAAGATTATGTCTTGTGCAAAGAGCTACAGTTTGGTTTCCTCTTTTCCAATTTGGAGGCCCTTCACATCTTTCTCTTGTTTGATTGCTTTGGCTATAACTTAAAGTACAAAGTAGAATAAAAGTAAGGAAAGGACTGAAATTTCATTCATTTGCCTAGTATGTGCAAGTGCCTGAATTCAGTCACCAGCACGTAGGGGGAAAAAAAAGAGGCAGAAGTGAGCATCTTTATCTTGTTCCAAATCTTAGAAATCTTTCAGCTTTTCTCCATTCAATATAATGTAAACTGTTGACTTATGGTATACAGCCTTTGTTATGTTGAGGTATGTTTCTTCTATACCTGATATGTTCGGAGTTTTCATCATAAATATGTTGAATCTTAACAAATGCTTTTTTCTGCAACTGTTACAATAATCATACAGTTTTTGTTCTTCATTTGTTGATGTGGTACGTCAGAATTGTGTATTTTGAACCATCCTTGCATCCCTAAGATGAATTCCAATTGATTATCATTTTATTGCTGTTGGATTTAATTTATGGGTATTTTGCTGAGGATTTTTTGTACATATGTTCAGCAAAGATATTGGCTTGTAGCTTTCTCGTCTTTTGTTGTCCTTGTCTAGTTTTTATATCAGGGTGTTTTCCTCATAGAATGAGTTAAGATGAATTTCTCCTCTTTAATTTTTTAGAGTAGTTTAATAATTTAAGAAGAATTGCTGATGTTGGTAGAATTCAGTACTGAAGCAAGTCATCTGTTTTTGGTTTTTCTTTGTTGGGAGATGTTATTACTGATAACATGTTACATGTTACTGGTCTGTTTAGATGTATTATTTCATCATGACTCAATCTTGGGTGAATGTGTCATCAAATTTGTGAACATATAGTTGTTCATGATAATCTGTCAAGATCTTTTGTATTTCTATGGTATCAGTTGTAATGTCTCCTTTTTCATCTCTGACTTTATTTGAATGTTCTCTTTTTCTTAGAAGTCTTGATAAGTCTGTCTCATGTTTAATTTATTTTTGCTCTTATCCCTATTATTTCATTCTTTCTATTCATTTTGCATTTGGTTCCTGGAGGTACAGTGATAGGTAGTTTATTTGAATTCTTTCTTCTTTTTTGATATTTTTATTGTCATAAATATTTCTAATAATGCATTTGTTCTATCCTATAAATTTTGATATAGTGTATTTCCATTTTCATTTGTTTCAAGAATTTTAAAATTTGCTTAATTTCTTCCTTGATCCATATGTTGTTCAAGAGTAAATTGTTGAATTTTCACATTTTGTATAGACTTCTTGTTGTTGATTTCTAGTTTTGTTGTGCTGTGTTTGGAAAAAAACTCAATATGATTTCACTCTTAAAAATTTGTTGAAACTCTTGTAGGTCTATTAAATGATCTATTCTGGAGAATGTTCCATGCGTTGTTAAGAAGAATGTATATTATTTTGTAGTTGAATGAAATGTTCTGTCAATGTCTGTTGGGTCCATTTGCTCTGGGATGCAGTTTAACTCTGTTTATTTATTATTCTGTCTATTGCTGAAAGTGGGATGTTAAATTCTCCTATTACTATTGTCAATATTCTGTTCTTTTTTATTTGGTGAACTGTGGTTTGACCCCAGTGTCTTGTGCCTTCTAGGCACATGCCTCACCACTGAGCTACCTTCTCAGCACCCCGCCCCCCACTATTGTATCAGTGTTTATCTCTCATCAGGTCTGTTAATATTTGCTCTGGCTGGGTGCAGTGGCATATACCTGTAATTCTAGCGACTCGGGAGACTGAGGTAGGAGGATTATGAACCTAAATTCAGCCTCAGCAATATATTGAGGCCCTAGGCATTTCAGTGAGACCCTGTCTCTAATAAAATAATAAAAAAGGGCTGGGGATGTGGCTCAGCAGTTAATCGTCCCTAGGTTCAATCCTTGGTATTCCCCCCATCCCACAATTTGCTTTATGTAGTTAGATTCTCTTCTTTTGAGTGCATATGTAATTATAATTGTTATTTTCTTTTTTTGAATTGACCCCTTAATGATTATATAATGACCTTCCTTGTTTCTCTTTATTGCTTTTGATTTAGTCTCTTTTATTTGATAAAAGTGTGGTTATTTCTTCTTTCTTTTGGATTCTGTTTGTGTGGAATATCTTACTTCATCTGTTCACTTTGTGTCTGTGTATGTCTTTAGAGGTAAAGTGAATTTCTTATAAGCAACTTGTAGTTGTGTCTTTATATCTATTTAATCACTCTTTTTCTCATAATTAGAGGCTTTAGTCTATTTCCATTATTTTAAAGTAATGTTTTAACAATGTCATACATACCAAAAAATAGTTCTATAAGGTTTATTATGAAAAACAATGTGCCTTCCTTCACACCCTTGTTTTCTCATTATTTAGAGGCAACTATTTTGAACTTGTAACTGATATTCTTCATATTTACCTCCTTGTCTTCTAATATCATGCTTTATTATTATTTCTTGATTTTCTTTCTTTTTTTTTTTGATTTTGTGCTATAAATTCTCTTTTCTGCTGTGGAACCTGAGGATTCTGTTTCCTTTCACCACCTCCAGTCTACTCCCACCACAACCATACACACACTTTCCAGCTTTTTCTTATGGTTATAGTATATTATAATTTTGTATATTCTGTAAATGGTATTTATATTTGAGCTGTGGAATATGCTAGAATGTATTTTTCTACACAACCTTTTTTTCATTATAGTTCTTACTAGTCCTTTTTAAGAAATAAAAATATAAATTTTAATACAGTGAAATCAAGTTGAGTTTTGACAAATGCATACAGCCACTTAATCTGTACCTGTATTAAGATGGAGAACGTTTCCTTTATTCTAAAGTTTCACTGTGATCTGTCCCAGATCCTATTAACCCCATACATAATTTAAAAAGTTTTTCATTTTTATCTATATTTTTATTATTAATTCCTCCCCAAATTTCTAATTGTTCATTTTCATATTATGACATCAGGTATATCAGTTATTTGTTTCATATTCTGAGAGAAATTTCTTTTAGTGCCTTCTCATCTTCTCTACCTATAAGTTGTCCTCTTTATGTAGTTCCAGATGGCTTCCCTTCCCTCTTTCTTGTGTTATATGTCTTGTTTTGTGTGTTTCTTGTCTTTCCATGTTTACTGTATCTTTTCTAAGGTATAGATTTTAGTGGCTTTTGAGAAAGAATATGTGGGAAATACATCTTTCATGTCTTGATTTTTTTTCCCCCCAACCTCACAGTTATGTTTTGTATGGGGATAGAATTCTGAGTTAGAGATGATTTTCCTTCAGCATAATTTCAGAATTGCTGTTGAATTGGGCTGGGGATATGGCTCAAGTGGTAGCGCGCTCGCCTGACATGCGTGTGGCCCGGGTTCGATCCTCAGCACCACATACAAACAAAGATGTTGTGTCTGCCGATAACTAAAAAAATATTAAAATTCTCTCTCTCTCTCTCCTCTCTCTCTCTCTCTCTCTCTCTCTCTCTCTCTTTAAAAAAAAAAGAGAAGAATGAAGCCATCCTAATTCCTAATTTTTCAATATTCTGTTAGTTTTAAATTTCAAGGCTTTTTCCTCTCTTGGTTCTCTTTATGTTCTCATTCATGCCATCATGTTGGTATTTAAAGTGTGTATTATACTTTGTCTTCTTATTGAGTAGACTGTTGGTAAGGTCCTTTATATATTTTTTTGTCCCTGCTAAGTTTTTAATCTCTTCTAAGTTATTCTTTTCTGTTTGTTTTGGGCCTAGTTTTTTCATGTCAGAGCCCCTCCTTGGTTGTCTGGTGATCTTTGGTTGTCCCTTCTTCTTTAAGAGTGGGCATGTAAAGCCTTATTTGAAAGTTCCTATGTCTGTGAATGGGTTTGTCAACCCTTGACTTAACTGTGGGTTTGTTAACCCTTGACTTAACGTTGCTCTGGGCCACTCCTGGTATAGTTGTTAGAGTTTTTCTGTGGAGCTGATCTGAATCCCCAGAAAATTGTCTTCATTCTCTGGCATAGAGGGTATAGACCTAGCTTTCAGACTTGAGAAGTGGTCCTGGTTTCTCTGCTTTCAGCTTGTAAATACTTACATAAAACTTATAGAGTTTTAAGTGCCAGGTTTCTAAAGGATAGAGCCTCTACCCTTTTCATGGGACAAATATTCAGGTTTCTGTCCATTAAGGGAGGAGTAGTAACTAAGCTGTCTGGTATGGGGAAATCCAGGAATAGAAGTACCTTTTTTTTTGGTACCGGGGATTGAACTCAGGGGCATTTGACCACTGAGCCACATCTCCAGCACTGTTTTATATTTTATTTAGCGATAGGGTCACACTGAGTTGCTTAGTACCTTGGCATTGCTAAGGCTAGCTTTGAACTTGCCATCCTACCGTCTTAGCCACCCAATCCAACCACTGGAATTAAGGCATGCACCACTGAGCCCGTGATAAGTTCGTTCGTTCTTTCTTTCTTTCTTTCTTTCTTTCTTTCTTTCTTTCTTTCTTTCTTTCTTTCTTTCTTTCTTTCTCTCTCTCTCTCTCTCTCTCTCTCTCTCTCTCTCTCTCTCTCTCTCTCCCTCTCCCTCTCTCTCTCTCTCTCCCTCTCTCCCCCTCTCCCCCTCCCTCCCCCTCCCTCTCCCTCCCTTCTCCTCCCTCCCTCTCCTAGGGCCTTGTGCATGAGAGGCAGGCACTCTACCAACTGAGTTATTTCCCCAACCCCATAAGTGCTTTTATATATATAAATGTTATAGATGGACACAATATCTTTACTTTTTATTTTTATATGGGGCTGAGGATTGAATCCCAGGCATGCAAAGCAAATGCTTTACCACTGAGCTACAATCCCAGTTCCCCCATAAGTGCTTTTTAAACAGACTCTTGACCAGTGCTTTTGTGCTTGGTGTCTACCACATTTATTCCCAAAGCCAGAAATATTTTGCCATCAGTTTTGAGCCTTTTGGAGTTCATTGTTCAAAGAATTGCTTTTAGGTTTTTCCTCCAGGCAGGTTTTTTTGGTCTGCTAAAGTTAGTTCTATTTGTTCATTGTCTTTCAAGATTTCAGTGTAGATAGTGCATATGTCTATGTGTGAGCATGTCTTTGTGCATGTGTATGCATTTCCTGTTGAGTTTATCTTAGTTGGTTGAGGCTTAAAAGAAAAAAGTCTTTAGTAAGATGTTAGTGAATAACGTAAATGTGACTCATCTTTTAACTTAATATAAGAAGAATATATTTTTAAAAAGTCTCATGATATTAAAAAAAAAAACCATGTTGTCTTGCCTCATATCCACCAGTGTTTCACCTCTTGTAGTGGATTTTTTTTTTTAAACTTGGTTTTCTTATTTGTTCTTAGCATCTTTCTTTTGATTTTAAAATGAATTCTTGAATATCTTTTAAGTGATTTTTTCCTAGTTTTTTCTCCTTTAATTTGTTCTTCCAGAGTAATGTTTTCTTAAATTTGAATTAATTATTCTGTTTTGTTCATTTTATGTTTTTGAGTCTTTCTCAGCCCTCTCTCTGATCATTGGTTTTTTATTTGTATCTGAATAAGACATTAAAAAATTGATGGATAACTCTCCTTACCTCATGGGACTGACTGACTGACTTTGCATTATGATGATTGGAGGTTTGGGGATCTCCAAATGCCATCATTTAGGGGTCTATTCTCTATGGCTATTTAGTATAGAGCTAAGAAACCTTTTTTTCTGTCAGGGCTGGGTCTAGAGTATGACTGTTGTACATCAGACTTAGGTCCAGTGTCCCTCTTATGAGCCCTCTGATGTGCTTGTATTTGTAGGTTTACATTTTGTCTAGAGAGTCTCGTGTTTTTTATGCTTGGCTTTCTCTTCCCTATAAAGTCAATTATTGTTCCTCTTTCTGTTTTCTTTGTTTCATAAGTGTTTTTTTCCCCCCTGATGTTAATTCTACCTTTCCCTTTGTCTTTATGGACTTTACATTTTAAATTTCAACTGCCATTTTAGTGTGGTCTCAGGAGAGATAGGATATAAATGTGTGGCCAGGCTACCATCCTTAGCCATCTTTTGTTGTCAGATGGATGAGAATGAAAGAGGTAGAAAAAAGAATTGCACTTGGCTTTGGGAATGTTCATGGGTAAGATTTGCTTGTGCATAGCATCTGAAGATAAGGATAGGTTGGAAATTTCGGCTTTATAATACAATAGTTATATATAGTCACCTTGCCAACTCATTTATGTTTGTCTACAATGGTATGTGGTATATTTGTTGAATTGAATTTATTTATTTTTTAGTGGCTAGTAACTTTTCTAAAAGTTTTTCATTCACCTTGCTGATTTTTCCATTTAACCACAGTCTGAGATTTAATAATACAAAAAGAAGTGTACTCTATATACAAATATAAATAACTTTCCTCCCCCTTACCTCTTTTCTTTCTTCTTTATAGTCTGGCTAAACAATTCTTTCATGAGCTCTTAGAATAATGAAACTTTAATTTAAAAAAAATGCTTGCTTTCCTTCTCTAAATTAAAGAGTGAGTTTCTGTTGGGCTGGGGAACGTGTCTCAGTGATAGAGCGTTTGCCTGACATACATGAAGCCCTGGGTTCAACTCCCCAACACCACAAAAAGAAAAGAAATAAAGAGTTTCTGGTGATTTCTCTTATAATATATGGAACATCAAATTATTCTTATGGAATCGTACAATAAACAAGTTTTAAACCTATACTATATGTATATGTTGGTTCTTTATTTCTGGTTTGTGACATTTGTTCATCTTTTTTTTTTTTTTAAGGTAAATGGGCAATGTGCTGGCCATACAGCTATGCAAGCGGCTAGTCAAAATGGACATGTTGATATTTTGAAGTTACTTCTGAAGCAAAATGTGGATGTAGAAGCAGAGGTAATTAAACTAAGCTTGAAAATATTTTAAGTAAAAATTATCTTAGAAATAACTCTATATGAGATAGATTTTCATTCTCAAAATTTAATACTTACCTAATACTTTTCTGATTGAAAATTAAATTTTAACAAAAGCTAGCTTAAAGTATTTTTTGTTTTTTTATGATTCTTCCAATATTTTAGGAATAGCCCTAGGTGAAAAGAGGATTTGCATTTCCTGCTAATCTGATGGAACCATTGTGCTATTGGGAGCCCAGCTGGGTTCACCTAAGAATCATACTAGGAATGTTGAGGGCATGGGAACACAGACATTCTTGAATCAGAGTCTTTCCTGATCTCTGTGATACTCAGAGATAATTCTTTGTTTTTTGTCATAACTGAATTTGTGTTTGTGTAGACTTCTGGTTTCTTGACCTTAATGTGAATCTTTGAAAGTTATAGTGCATGCTTATCACTGTACATATATACATACATTTAACTTAGAGTTTAAAAAAATATATATATATATATATATATATAAATCTATTTATTTATTTATTTATTTATTTGGTATCGGGGATTGAATTCAGGGGCACTTGACAACTGAGTCACATCTCCAGCCCCATTTTGCATTTTATTTAGAGATAGGGTTTCACTGAGTTGTTTAGTACCTTGATTTTGCTGAGGCTGGCATTGAAACTCCTTCTGCCTTAGCCTCCTAAGCCACTGGGATTACAGGCATGTGCTACCATGCCTGGCGAGAATATTCTTATGAGAGGAAAATAAATATATCTTATTGTCTTTGGAATTTCAGTTGAGAATCTATATGTATGTATTGGATAAAGGGTAGCTTGCTTTGTTAATTATAACCTCATATTAAATATATACTTGGATTATATTTGTTTCAGTGTCATGCAAAATTATGTAGAGTAAGTCAGAAGCTAGCAAATTTAGCTTAGGCAGGATATTACAGTTCTGTCCAAAAGCTTCTCTCTTCTTCTGGTGGACCAATCTATTTTTATGAATTAAAAAACCTTAAGACACACATTTGAAAAGACACACATTTCTAGTCATATGTTCCTTTTGCTTTTTTTTTTTTCCTTCTCTAGTTGTATGTATTTTTGAATTGTTGACAGCTCAAAAAGAGCCTATGGTGTTTCAGAGGTAAACAATTCATCTTGCTTGGAATTATCTGTTGCCCAAAAAGACCTGAATTTTAAATTAGCACATTAGAAATCTATGAACTATATAATAGTAGTTTTTTTAGTTGCATGTTTCTTGGATGTAAATTTAGGAATTTAGAACCTAAATGTGTGTTCTAAGAGTTTCTTTTGATGGTACAGTAAAGGCTTAAGTTAATTTTAGCATTTTGTAAGTGGAAGGCAATTAAATTTTTTGTTTTTTGTTTTACTTTGATTTGGGAAAATGGAGTGACGTTTCCTGACTGAATATCTCATTTTTAAAAATTTAATGAATCCAAAAACTGCAGTAACAAAAACTACTAAAATACCAAGCCCTTCTGATTATAGACAGTAAAGCAAGAGGTTAACAAAATTACATTCCTTTTTGCCTTATTTTTTAAAAAGTATGTTTTCTGATTCAGAAGTTCATTATTACAACTACCCATTGATTTATAAATCTAGAGGTTTCTGTTTACATGAGAGCCTCTGCAGAATGAGGTGCACCTATAGAGTTGGAATGAAATTGGCATTGTTTTTCAAGAGTAGGTTTTCTTTCCTATGTAATTGAATTCATATATAGAACAAATGGTTAGTTAATGCTGTGAACATGTAAGATTGATGTTGACATGAGGATTAGTAGCCAGATGTTTGTAAATAATTTGTACCATACTCCTCATTTAGATTTCCATTCTGTACATTTTCTGTTTAAAAAACCATTGTAGACCTAATTTGTAGAAATAGAGTGGAAAAGGGATATTTACCTGTCAGATTAAATATAATGACACTTTTTTTTAATTGATTTTATTTTTTTAAATACACGACAGCAGAATGCATTATAATTCTTATTACACATAGGGCACAGTTTTTCATATCTTTGTATATAAAGTATGTTCACGCCAATTCATGTCTTCATACATGTACTTTGTTTTATTTTTTTTTAATTACAATTTTTATTATACATATATACCACAGTTTTTCATATCTCTGTTTATATATAAAGTTTGTTGACACACAATTCGTGTCTTCATATAAGTACTTTGGATAATGATGTCCATCACATTCCACCATCCTTGCTAATCCCCTGCCCCCCTCCTTTTCCCTCCCACCTCTCTTCCCTATCTAGAATTCATCTGTTTCTCCCATGTTCTCTCTCCCTACTCCACTATGAGTCAGCCTCCTTATATCACAGAAAACATTCGGCATTTGTTTCTTGGGGAATTTGCTAACTTCATTTAGCATTATCTTCTCCAACGCCATCCATTTACCTGCAAATGCCATGATTTTATTCTCTTTTATTGCTGAGTAAAATTCCATTGTGTATATATGCCCCCCCCTTTTTTTTTATCCATTCATCCACTGAAGGGCATCTAGGTTGGCTCCACAGTTTAGCTATTGTGAATTGTGCTGCTGTAAACATTGATGTGGCAATTAAACGCCTATCTCTCACCATGCACAAAACTTAACTCAAAATGGATCAAGGACCTAGGAATTAAACCAGAGACTCTGTGTCTAATAGAAGAAAAAGTAGGCCCTAATCTTCATTATGTGGGGTTAGGCCCCAACTTCCTTAAGAAGACTCCTATAGTGCAAGAATTAAAACCAAGAATCAATAAATGGGATGGAATCAAATTAAAGAGTTTCTTCTCAACAAAAGAAACAGTCTGTGAGGTGAACAGAGAGCCTGCATCCTGGGAGCAAATTTTTACTCCCACATATCAGATAGAGCATTAATCTCTAGGGTATATAAAGAACTCAGAAAGCTAAGCACCAAAAAAATCAGATAACCCAATCAACAAATGGACCAAGGACCTGAACAGACACTTCTCAGAAGAGGATATACAATTAACAAATATATGAAAAAATGCTCAGTATCTCTATCAATTAGAGAAATGCATATCAAAACTACTCTAAGATATCATCTTACTCCAGTTATAATTGCAGTTATGAAGACAAACAACAATAAGTGTTGCCGAGGATGTGGGGAAAAAGATACATTCATACACTGCTGGTGGGACTGCAAATTGGTGCAGCCAATATGGAAAGCAATATGGAGATTCCTTGGAAATCTGGAAATGGATCCACCATTTGACCCAGCTATTCCTCTCCTTGGACTATACCCGAAGGGCTTAATGACACTTTTTAATGACACTAACTCAAAGAAGAAAAACTGCATTTCAAAATTGAATTAAAATGTAAATACAACTGATGGCCCAAGATTAGAACAAAAATTCATTAAAGTCTCATTTTTTTTCTAGGATATAAGAATTAACATAGTCTATTAGACAGCACTATAGTTTGTTTTAAGTAGTCGTTCTCACTCAGCGGTATTTTTTTCCTACAGGGTAACTTTTGGAAATGTCTGGAGACATGTTTGATTGTTACACTGGGTGGGAGTAGGGGATTTACTACTTAAATCTATTGGTTGCAAGGTAAGATTGATACTGAATATCCTACAGTGTGCAGGATAGCTCTCACAGCAAAGAATTACCTGGCCTAATATGTTGATAGACATAAAGTTAAGAAAATAGCTAATTTTGCAAGTACACTTAAATTTGTGATTCACTTGCCAAGTTTAAAAAGTAATTTTTTTTATTAGTCTTTTTATTATTGGAAATTTTAAGCACTTGGAAAAACAGAATAGTACAGTGAACCTGTGTACCCATTACCCCATTACTCTACTTTAGTTGTTATTATTTTTTTGAAAACCTTAACTTTTTTTTTGTTATTGCCAATGGACCTTTATTTTATTTATTTATATGTGGTGCTGAGAATGGAACCTAGTACCTCACACATGCTAGGCAAGCACTCTACCAATGAGCTACAACTCCAGCCCCCACTTCAGTTGTTATTAATGACAGGTTTTATTTTATCTATATCTATATCTATATCTATCTATCTATATATATATATATATTTACTTTATTTCCTGCACTGAATTATTTTGAGACACATCCAAATATCATTATTTCATCTAGTAAATATTTTAGTATGTATTCTAAAATATAAGGAGTCGGAGATCCAACATGGCGGCAGGCGGAGAGGCAGCGCTTTCAATACCCCCTCAGTGATGGGGTCAGAGAGATGCATAGATACGCTTGCTTAGATTCTACCTGCTGAGAATCTCCTACCAAAATTCCACTGAAGAGAGACCGGCTGGGAGTTACTAGGATTTTTTGAGGTGACATTTTGCCCCAGACGAGTGAATCCCCGCCACGAGACGCGGAGGTCCAGACCCGCCATCCACTGTCCGCGCGACGCTGAGCGGCCGCCCGCCCACAGGCACCATGACTGGGCGGCTAGCCTCCCAAGACGCAGTTTGGCAGAAAGAGGTCTCTAGCCAAGCCTTCATGAAATAGCGAGCCGGGAGCTGAGGCCAACCGGGGATGGACCAGTCCCACCCCTCCCTTCAGACACTCCGCCAAGGAGCCTGGGTCCCGCCATAGCAGAGAGGTGACGTCACTGGAGTTCGGCCGACCGAATTCCTTCCCAGCGGAATCCACGTTAGCAGGTGTGTGACTCCCACCCCATCCAGATACAAGCAGCCAGGAAACCTCAGGGATCTCTCCGGGGGTGTGTCTGTAGGGAAGCAGAGGGGATTCCCAATCCCCAACCCCCCATATCACCAGCGGCAACTCCCAAGGTCTTAGCCTCCAGTTTACCCCAGCACTGGGGCTTAAATGGGACGCGCGGTGGAGCTGCAAGTGTAACTAGATCTTTGGGGAACCGCTTCCGGTGAACAGGACCTGGCTGACCAGCTGACAGGAGAAAGAGGAGAGGGGCCGGAGAAGTGAAACAGCTCTGGACTGACAAGATTGAGAGATTCCCAGGAGCCGCCTTACAGGGATTGCTATCAGCACATAGAGGGCAGAAGCTCGGCTCGGAGGGCACAGCTCCGCCTACTGGAAGAGAAGAAAATGGATCTCTAACACTTCAATTTTTTCTTTCTTTTTTTTTCTTCTCTCTCTGTTCTTTCCTCCCTTTTTCCTTCTTTCTTTCTTTCCCGTTTCAAGTTTTATTGTTCTTTTCATTCTCCTCTAATCTATCTCTCTCTCTCTTCTTCTTTCTTTTTAAGAGCACCCTCCTTCCCCTACCCCCAACCTTCATCCCAAGCATTACGTCTTCCATTTCGTGTAATTGTCTAAATGCAAATAGATGAATGTTTCGAGGCTGTCTATAGGGCTCCTAAATACCTAGCTACTACCAAGACCCTGATCCAATTGCCTGTTAGTATCCCCCTTCAGTAGAGCAATCTTCTAAAGTAGCCAATACATACTAACCCTCATACCATCATAGCACCTAACCTAAAGTCCTAAGAACAAACAACAAATCACTATATGCATACAGAATCCGGAAGCCTTTTATGAATTGAATGAATCAGCTTTAAAGTACAATAAAGCCCAACATTTCTAGGTATAGTCTGCCACCACAAAGGAGAGACAACAGAGATATACAAAACCAAAACAAATTTATAGGAGAAAGCAGATACACAGCAGTCAAACAGAGCTGGAAAGTAATGTGAACAACATGAAAAAACAAGGGAAAAAAGGATTACAAACAATGCAGGACAACTTAAATATACAGGAGGACCTAGAAGCATCAGAAACATGGACAGGGAAAGAACTCAAGGCATATCTAACTCAGATGGAACAGAATATTAGAGAAGACATGAGACAGCAAGTCCAAGCAATGAAAGTATATTTTGAAAACGAATTAAACAAACATTCAAATGGCAAAGAACGAGCTTTACCAGGAGATAGAGATTTAAAAAAAAATCAAACAGTAATCCTAGAAATGCAGGAAACCATAAACTAAATTACAAACTCAAATGAGAATGTTACAAATAGACTAGATCAAGTAGAAGTCAGAACATCAGATAATGAAGACAAAGTTTATCAACTTGAAAAGAATATAGTCAACACAGAAAGGGTGCTTAAATCTCGTGAGCAATCTATCCAAGAGATATGGCATGTTATAAAAAAACCAAACTCGAGAGTCATTGGGATAGAAGAAGGTATAGAGGTTCAAACCAAAGGAATGGACAACCTATTAAATGAAATAATCCTAGAAAACTTCCCAGAGATGAAAGATGGAATGGATTGCCAAATCCTGTAAGCCTATAGGACCCCAAACATTCAAAACCATAGTAGACCAACTCTAAGACATATAATTATGAAGATAGCCAACATACAGAACAAGGAGACAATATTAAAAGCTACAAGAGAAATGAGGCAGATTACATTCAGGGGTAAACCATTTAGGTTAATGACTGATTTTTCATCACAGACTTTGAAAGCAAGAAGATCCTGGAACAACGTATTTCAAATGCTGAAAAATAATGGATTCCAACCAAGAATACTGTATCCAGCAAAATTAAGCTTCAGATTTGACAATGAAATTAAAATATTTCATGATAAATAAAAGCTAAAATAATTTGCAGCCAGAAAACCAGCACTGCAAAGCATTTTGAGCAAAATACTACAAGAAGAGGAATTAAAAAATAGTGCCCAAAACTAATAGTGGGGAGTATCTCAGTAAAGGAGGAGAAAAATAACCAAAGAGGAAAAACTAGCCAATATGCTGCCTTTAAGAGACTCATATGATAGGAAAAGACATACACAGGCTGAAGGTGAAAGGTTGGGAAAAATCATACCACTCACATGGCCCTCGGAAGCAAGCAGGAGTGGCCATATTCATATCGAATAAAATCAACTTCAAACCTAAGTTAATCAAAAGGGATAAAGAAGGACACTATATACTGTTAAAAGGAACCATCCACCAACAAGACATAAAAATTATCAATTTGTATGCACAAAACAATGGTGCTGCAACGATCATAAAACAAACTCTCCTCAGTTCAAGAGTCAAATAGACCACAACACAATAATTATGGGTGACTTCAACACACCACTCTCGCCATTAGACATATCCTCCAGACAAAAGCTGAATAAAGAAACTATAGAACTCAATAACACAATCAATAACCTAGACTTAACCAACTATATAGAATATATCAACCATCATCAAGTGGATACACGTTCTTCTCAGCAGCACATGGATCCTACTCAAAGATAGACCATATATTATGCCATAGGGCAACTCTTAGTAAATATAAAGGTGTGGAGATAATACCATGAACCATATCTGATCATAATGGAATGAAACTGGAAATCAATGATAAAAGAAGGAAGGAAAAATCCTGCATCACCTGGAAAATGAACAGTATGTTACTGAATGATCAATGGGTTACAGAATACATATAAAGGAGGAAATAAAAAAATTCTTAGAGATAAACGACAATACAGACACAACATACCAGAATCTATGGGACACAAGGAAAGCAGTTTTAAGAGGGAAATTCATTTCCTGGAGTTCATTCCTCAAAAAAAGAAAAAACCAACAAATAAATGAACTCACACTACACCTCAAAACCCTAGAAAAGGAAGAGCAAAACAACAGCAAATGTAGTAGAAGACAAGAAATAATTAAAATCAGAGCGGAAATCAATGAAATTGAAACAAAAAAATCCATTGACAAAATTGATAAAACTAAAAGTTGGTTCTTTGAAAAAATAAATAATATCGACAGACCCTTAGCCACACTAACGAAGAGAAGAGGGAGAACCCAAATTACTAACATACGGGATGAAAAAGGCCATGTCACAACAGACATTTCTGTATATCAGCGACAAAACTTCTGAAATGGAAATGAGGAAAACCACCCCATTCACAATATCTTCAAAAAAAATAAAATACTTGGGAATCAACCTAACAAAAGAGGTGAAAGATTTATACAATGAAAACTACAGAACCCTAAAGAGAGAAATAGAAGAAGATCTTAGAAGATGGAAAAATATACCTTGTTCATGGATAGGCAGAACTAACATTATCAAAATAGCGATATTACCAAAAGTTCTGTACAGGTTCAATGCAATGCCAGTCAAAATCCCAACGGCATTTCTTGTAGAAATAGATAAAGCAATAATGAAATTCATATGGAGAAACAAAAGACCCAGAATAGCAAAAGCAATTCTAAGCAGGAAGTGTGAATCTGGAGGTATACCAACAGCAGATTTCAAACTGTACTACAGAGCAATAGTAACAGAAACAGCATGGTACTGGTACCAAAACAGGCAGTGGACCAATGGTACAGAATAGAGGACACAGAGACCAATCCACAAAATTACAACTTTCTTATATTCGATAAAGGGGCTAAAAGCATGCAATGGAGGAAGGATAGCATCTTCAACAAATGGTGCTGGGAAAACTGGAAATCCATATGCAACAAAATGAAGGTGAACCCCTCTCTCTCACCATGCACAAAAGTTAACTCAAAATGGATCAAAGAGCTTGATATCAAATCAGAGACTCTGCATCTGATAGAAGAAAAAGTTGGCTCCAATCTACATATTGTGGGGTCGGGCTCCAAATTCCTTAATAGGACGCCCATAGCCTATAGTTAATAACAAGAATAAACAAATGGGACTTACTTAAACTAAAAAGTTTTTTCTCAGCAAGAGAAATAATAAGAGAAGTAAATAGGGAGCCTATATCCTGGGAACAAATTTTTATTCCTCACACTTCAGATAGAGCCCTAATTTCCAGAATATACAAAGAACTCAAAAAATTAAACAATAAGATAACAAATAACCCAATCAACAAAGGGGCCAACGACCTGAACAGACACTTCTCAGAGGACATACAATCAATAAGTACATAAAAAAATGCTCACCATCTCTAGCAGTCAGAGAAATGCAAATCAAAACCACCCTAAGATACCATCTCACTTCAGTAAGATTGGCAGCCATTCTGAAGTCAAACAACAACAAGAGCTGGCCAGGATGTGGTGGGACTGCAAATTAGTGTGGCCAATTTGGAAAGCAGTATGGAGATTCCTGGGAAAGCTGAGAATGGAACCACCGTTTGACCCAGCTATCGCCCTTCTCGGACTATTCCCTGAAGACCTTAAAAGAGCATACTATAGGGATACTGCGACATCAATGATCATAGCAGCACAATTCACAATAGCTAGACTGTGGAACCAACCTAGATGCCCTTCAATAGATGAATGGATAAAAAAAAAATGTGGCATTTATACACAATGGAGTATTACTCAGCACTAAAAAATGACAAAATCATGGAATTTGCAGGGAAATGGATGGCATTAAAGCAGATTATGCTAAGTGAAGCTAGCCAATCCTTAAAAAACAAATGCCAAATGTCTTCTTTGATTTAAGGAGAGCAACTAAGAACTGAGCTGGGAGGAAGAGCATGAGGAAAGGATTAGCATTAAACAGAGACGAGTGGTGGGAGGGAAAGGGAGAGAGAAGGGAAATTGCATGGAAATGGAAGGAAACCCTCAATGTTATACAAAATCACATACAAGAGGTTGTGAGGGGAAAGGAGGGGGGAAAAACAAGGGAGAGAACTGAACAACAGCAGATGAGGTAGAGAGGGAAGATGGGAGGGGAGGCGAGAGGGGATAGTAGGGTATAGGAAAGGCAGCAGAATACAACAGTCACTAATATGGCATTATGTAAAAATGTGAATGTGTAACTGATGTGATTCTGCAATTTGTATTTGGGGTAAAAATGGGAGTTCATAACTCACTTGAATCAAATGTATGAAAGATGATATGTCCTGAGCTTCGTAATGTTTTGAACAACCAATTAATAAAAAAAGAAAAAAAAATATAAGGAGTCTTTTGTAAAAATTAGCATACCTTTTATCACACCTAAAAATAATTAATGTTTATTTTTAAAAATACAATTTTATTAAATTTTTTTGGAATACAATTTTATAATTTAAAACCAAGAAGGAAAAGAAAATGGCCTTTCATCTTTGGTTAGCTCATTCTGTAACCTTTCATTTTTTTTAGTTGCTTTAGGAAGTGAGCTCAACATGCTATAGATTGGGGTTTATAATCTATAGACAACAGGCGTAATCCAAAAATACATTGTAAATGTATATATATAACCTTTATCTATTTATTTATTTATTATGTGGTGTTGAGGATCAAACTCAGTGCCTCACACATGCTAGGCAAGTGCTCTACGCCTGAGCCACAACCCCAGTCCCTAAAAATGTACCTTTGAAAAACAGCACAACCATTCACTAATGTATTGTCTATGACTGCTTTTTGCAGCAGTTGCAGAGTTAAGTAACTACTTAACATCAAAACCTAAACCATGCATACTTTCCAGCCTTTTATAGAAAAGTTTGTTAGCACTCTTATTTAGATGACTGTTGCACTTTTTCAGTTAATTTAAGCTGTTATCAAACTAAATTATGTAGGATATATAGGATTACATTTTTTTCCCTATTTTTTTTCCTTAGGGAAAACTCAGAGCTATTAAGGAAAGTTGATTGTCTCCAGTTATGACCTCTTGAGTACCGTAGGATTGTATTCTGTGTCCTCCTTAATGTATAGGTAAAGGCATCAAGGACTGTGAGAGCTTAGGTATGTTGATAATAGGTGAGCTAATTTTGGATCTGCTAGGGACTCAGTTTTTTTTTTTTTTTTAATAATACCAATGGTGTGGAGGTTTGGATGGATGACCACTTTAAAAACGTGCCTTTTTTATGTTTTCACATGATACAAAAATATGCTTAGGGAATAATAATAGACTTTATCATATAACCTGAATTTTAACTGTGTTTTGCAGCTAGAAAAGTATTGGGCAAAAAGTTAATTGGTAAAAGATTGAGTTTCCCCATTTGTGATAAAGAGTTGCAATGTAGATTAAGAGACATACTTATGATATCATTTATACAACAACAGGAATTTAATGTGTTAGTATTACCTGTGTTTGACTGTTCTTAGTAAACACTTCTTTCTAGCTGTCAGAAGTAGTGGGGTTTTCAAGAAACAGATGCTTCTGTTTGATTTTTCTCATCTCATTAATGAAAACAAAATGGCAAAAACAGTTTTTTTTTTTTTTTTCTTAGTGTAAAACTGAGAAGGAAAGGGCAGTTGGGGCTTCAAGATTGGCCAGTTTTAAATTCTTTTTTTTTAAAACACAAATCAGGATTCAAAATAATAACCAGTGAAATGACTTTAGGTGTACATAGTTTCCAGGTATACATGGTCATTCAAGTTGCTATTAGAGACCTCCCAAACCTAAGAAAGCCAGTGGTGGTGAAAACATGGAATGTTAAAGCATAGATGAGAGGAGAAGGGAAGTATATCACAGGACGAGACAGAGACAGAGGTAGATCAGATGTTGAGAGAGGAATCAAAAGAGCCTGGAGAAACCAGACTTCCTCTTTTATAACAACATGATCTCTTGGGAACTAATTCACTTCACTGAGGCCTGCATTAATCCCTTTCATGAGGGTAGCATCCCTGGCTGAATCACCTTCCCTTCTCTTAAAGCTCATTTACTTGTTAATACGGTATCAAAAAGCAAGCTTTCAGCACATGAACCTTTGGGGGACAAATCATATGCAAACCACAGTAGTCTCAGGAGATTAAAAAAAGATAAACATCATGCATAGTATCTTTTCTGACCATAATGGAATAAAGTTAGAAATCAGTAACAGTAGGAAACCATAAGTAAACCTAGTAAGATTTTGTTTTTAATTTTCATTTTTTTTTTAGTAGTAGAGAGACTTAAAGATTTGTAAACATCAGATTTGTGTTTTACAGAGGATTTTGTCTTGGATGTGAAAAATAGTTTGGGGTAAGAATGCAGTGGATGCAAGGTGAGATTAGTTCAGATAAGTAAGAGTGAAGGTCTGAATTTGTGATAGAGTTGGAGAAGAAAATAGTTTGAGCATCATTTGAGGAATAAAAGCTAAAGATTGTGGTGAATGAATATAGAAACTCAGAAGTAGTAGATGAATATGATTTATGGATGCTGATTTTGTTGATCATATGGTCTGTGGTTCTGTCAGCCAAGATAGCAAGGACTGGTGCAAGAGTAGAATTTTGAGGGTTGAGAGGAGAAGGGAGCAGAAGAGTAGAAATCAGTGTTATTTAATTTGTGGCTGTTTTACAAACTTTTGGATATAGCCTTGTGGAGGTCACTTTTACCCTTGTCCCGTGTAATTCTCATTTGGTATCACTTAATAGTCACACTGTGGTAGGTTTATTTGGAGTACTTAAGATGGATACAGAAGAAAGCAAAAAGCCTTACAAATTAAGACCGCAGTACAACTCTAGTTTTCTAACATAGAAGAGAGACATGAAAATTAATTCAATTGGAGTATCCTATTGTATATATGCATATTCCATAATCTTTAAATTTTTTTACTGTATTTCTCTTTGACATACATATATATCAGGGTTTTAAACTTCTTAGTGTTTGATTTTACATATATAAACTGTTGATAGGAATTACAAAAAGTCTATCAGTAATGGTTTTCTAACAACCATAAATATATTTTAGCTTCATAAATAGTTACAATTTTTAGTCTATCAGTGTTAGTAGATTGATATTCTTTTTTGTTGTTTTGTTTCACATTATTGGGGATTGAACCAAGGACCTCATATATGCTAGCCAAGTGTCTACCACTGAGTCACATTCACAGTCAATATATATATTTTTTTAATATTTATTTTTTAGGTGAAGATGGACACAACACAATGCCTTTATTTTTATGTGGTCCCGCCTGTGCTAGGCAAGCGCTCTACCGCTGAGCCACAATCCTAGCCCAACAGTCAATATTTGTATTTTGAGCCAGCGTCTTAAGTTGTTCAGGCTGGTTTGAAACTTGTGGATCGTCCTACTTCAGCATCTTGAGTAGCTGGGATTCTAGTCATGTTCTACCTTGCCCGGCTGTATGTTATGTTTCTGTTTTTAATGGAAGGGTAATCATATGATAAACTTAAAATTTTTAACAAGAAAAAAAAAAAACATCCGGATTGGAGGTTGGAAAGATCTTAACTCTGAGATTTAGAGATAATGAAATGTGTAACGAGAGAGAGAGACAGAGAGAGAGAAAGAGAGAGAGAGAGAGAGAGAGAGAGAGAGAGAGAGAGAGAGAGAGTGTGAGTGTGTGTGTGTGTGTCGTGTGTATACTTATTTTTCTGGGATAATGTTTTTCTGAGATATTGCTGCTTAGGAAACACAAGAGTTGAATCTTAAATCTTTCATGTGGTTGTTTTCAAGTTCCTTTGTTCTTGATTATTTATTAATTAATTTATTTTTAGTTGTAGTTGGACACAGTATCTTTATTTATTTTTATATGGTGCTGAGGATTGAACCCAGTGTCTCACATGTGTGAGGTGGGTGCTCTACCAATGAGTTACAGTCCCAGCCCTTGTTCTTGATTTATAGGCAGTAGAAACTCCTAAAATTAATTCAGGTAAAAATACTAGTAAGGTAGAAATTTCCAAAGTCAAAGTTTTGCCTTTTCAAGAATGGCTGTTCAAGTGTTACAGATTCCTACACAAGTGATTTTGCCTTCAATATGTGTTTGAGAAAATGAAGATAAAAAAATTTTGAATTCAGTAACTGTTTTGAATGATCTATTTGTTCGTTTTAATGTATTCAATCATAACAGTTTTTATCTGGGTTTATCTTTGCAAAGTAGTTCAGATGATCTTTGGTGATGTGGATTTTCAAACCCTTTGCGTAAACTAGGGAGTCCATCAGGGATTGGATGCATAGATTGGGAATCATGGCTCTGGAAGAAGTTTTAAAGCATGCCTGCTTGTGGGTATCAAAATTTGGGGTGTAGTATTGATATAAAGACATTACCCTTATAAAAACCTTCCGTATCTGTATCTCTCTGGGAAGCTAATGAGACTTCTTTTGTGTGGAACTAAATATATCACCTTCATGGTATATTTCAGCCTTTTTTTCCTTTTAAAAAAAAAACAAAAACACACAACTGAAACTTTCCTGCCCTCTCTTCAGAAATATGCTTATTATAGAAGATATGGGAATTATATTTGATTTCTCTGAAAGAGTTTTAGCATTTTGGATATATGGAATTTGCAGTTTCATGCTTCATTTTTGTCTTTTAAAGGTTTTGAACTTTTTTTTTTTTTGGTCCTCAAATATACAAGAGTATATGGTTAGTACTTAGAGGTAACCAGTAGTCACTGTTAGCATGTTAATGTATTTATCCCCTTAAAGCTAATTGAGATCACATTGTTTGACATCATTTTTAAAAATGACTCAACTAATTTAGTGTAATTTTTGTGTCATTAAAAAGTCTTGGGGCTGGGATTGTGGCTCAGTGGTGGAGTGCTCGCCTAGCATGGACGGGACCCGGGTTCGATCCTCAGCACCACATACAAATAAATGCACTGTGTTGTGTCCATCCACACCTAAAAAAAAAAATTTTTAAAAAGTCTTTATAAAATGTTTTAAAGGGCCAAAAAATCATGTAGTTTAACAGTTTCCTAATGATTTAGTATCATGGCTGATAAATTAGAAGCAGTGAAGGATCAGTGACTTAATTATTGGTCAAGTGTTTATGTATGAGATATTGGTCTATGTTTATCATTTATCTTTGGAGATAACCACTGTTTAAGACAGTTTCTAATTATTTTGTTGACTCCACTCTATTATTTCATTTTCCCAAATTAATCTGGTTCTTGATATGTTACTAAGCTTCAAGGTTTGTCTCTCTTTGTTAAATATCACTAATTCAGATTTGAACGTTAACATATAGGATAAAGATGGAGATAGAGCAGTTCACCATGCAGCCTTTGGAGATGAAGGTGCTGTTATAGAAGTATTACACCGGGGTAGTGCTGATTTGAATGCTCGCAACAAGCGTCGACAGACACCACTTCACATTGCTGTCAATAAAGGTCATCTTCAAGTTGTAAAGACTTTATTGGACTTTGGTTGTCATCCTAGTCTCCAGGTAAGACTTTTAAAGAAATAATATTTCCAGGTATTGCCAGCATCCTATTAAAAGAAAGCACTCAGTTCTGTGGTAAGCACTCCTTTGTTACCTTTCTTTTTTTGTATAGCCAGTCATGATAAAGGATACTGGAGGCATAGAATGTCATAAAATTGGCAGCTATTCCTTCCTAGAAAAACTTTTTAAATAAGATGTCTTCCAAAGATTGGGTTTAGGTTGAGGGGTGCAGGTGAGAACTTCTTGAAAAATATCAACTTAGAGACATTGATTTAACTTTATTGATCATGACAGTGAATTTCAGCAGCATAAAATAAGCTATATTGTGCAAGTTACTTCATAAACTTAAATAATCTTCATTGTAACTTAATTTATCTTAGGGTCTTGGTCTAGGTATTAGTCTAGTCTTTGGAGATTTTCTAATTTGGAAAATAGTGTTTTAAGGTTGATTGACAGAAATGAACCTAGAAGTTGGCAAATTATTATCATGTACTATTTTATTTTATTATTAAATTATTAAGCATTCATACCTATTTTTTTTTTTTTTTGGTGACAGTGGGTAATTTTAGGTTTAAAGCAAAAATCACCTAAGAAATAATTCTAGCCACAGTTAACATCTAGATGAACTAAACCATATATATAAGGGAAATATAGTCTGTCTTTATGAAGTACTTAGTTTGGTTGTTAAAATTGCCCATCTTATACATGCCTGTCAGGTTGAAATTTGGTATGAATGCTTAATAATTTAATAGTAAAATAAAAAAGTACATAATAATGATTTGCCAAATTCTAGGTTCATTTCTAGATTGTTTTCTGTCATACCTTTAACAGCACAGGCTTGAAATAGTGTGTTATTTTCCAATAAAGAATGGTATTTAAAACACTATTTGAATATGTACAAATTACTTTGTTTAAATTGGAAATTCATTGATTAAAACAAAAAGGGGAGAATCATTGAGATCTTAATCTGTTTGTAATTTAGATAATTCACAGCAGCCAGAGAATTTATAGATCTCAGAGAGGTAATAAAGAATAGAAGTTGTGGGAGTGAGAACCATTTTGATACTGACAGGTTCTAGGGTATAGGCTTAGTGGTTGACAGGATTGGAAGATGGAGAAGGAACTGAGGTGTTGTGTTAATATGTTAAAGAAGAGGGAATTTATATCTATTGAACATTTTTGTCAGAAATTGGAGGCAAGGTTATATAATGAGAGTGTGAGTTGGGGTTGAGGTAGAGAATTGAGAAGAACAGTGCTACAGGTTTGGAATAGCTGTTGTGGGCATCAGAAGGCAGTACAGAACAGGGACCTGTAGAAGCATATTTGATCATGTAAAGAGCTCATATCAAATTGAAGACTGCAAATTTTTAGTGTTAGTAAATTCAGGAAGATAGACAGTAGATGGTTGGGTTGAACTTGGTGTTAGGAATCCCTATGTAGGTGGATAAATATATTGCCTGTATTGACAAACTTTTTCTGTAAAGAACCAGACAGTATTATAGATTTTCATATCTTTTATATCTCTACTATATAGGTCAATCATTCTAGAATGAGGCAGCCAATTCTAGTAAAACTTAATTTACTGTTAAATTTTCCTTTATACTCGTGTCTGCTTTGACCTACGTAATCTGTGATGTGTGTTAACCATTTATCTTTGGAGATAATCACTTCCCTGCCCTTTGAAAATACTTTGGTTAATGTTTCTTACATATCACTCCATTATATATTTGTCTCTGGAGCTCTGAAAAACTACTAATGTTTGGCTCTCACCCCCAGAGATTTATTTGGTCTGGATAGCAGCCTGGTGGGCCTCAGGAGTTTTAAGAACTCCAAGCAGATTCTAATGTGCAGCCAACATTGAAAAACATTGATTTTAAACTCATTTTTATTGGGCCTGAAACTAGTGTAGGTTCAGTATAGAATTTTGGGGGTACAACAGTGAATGGTGTGACTTTATTTTAATGTATCTGTTTCTTATCTGCATTTACATGTTTAATATAGAGGATGATCACTTATTAATAATTGTTGGGTATGGCCTCCATTTCTTTTTCTTTGTTTAATAGTTTAATAGTTTCTTTGTTTAATATGTTACTGTTAGGCATAATGATTAATTGAAGGAGAACTAATGAAAGTCTTTTTAAACTTAAAATAAAAAGGATTCTGAAGGTGATACCCCTCTTCATGATGCCATAAGTAAGAAACGTGATGATATCCTGGCAGTTCTTTTGGAAGCTGGAGCGGATGTTACCATCACAAACAATAATGGATTTAATGCTCTACATCATGCTGCACTAAGAGGAAATCCCAGGTAAAAATGGCACCTTTTACTATTTTAGGTGCCACATAGAAATATTTCCCTATGCTTGGTTCTCTTTTCCCGAGACTGATAAGAAAATAATTTCTGCTAATTTTAGTATTTTATGTCATTTTAAAGATCTGTATAGAGTATGCCATCGTTTAATAGATTAGTTTTATATTATTTATTTGGTTTTTAAAACTAATACAAATATCATGAAGTGACTAAATATATATTAAATGTAGATATAAAATATCAGTAATACTGGCTTATGTCTAAAGGTTTAAAATGCATTTCATTTTGAGATTTTTGTTTCTTCAAAGTCATTCTCAAGGTGTTCTCTCATCCAGTGTTATCCATTTGCATGGTAATTATTTTTTTAACTTGCAGCTAAATAAATATAAAATTATCTGATTTTTTATTAACAGAATAATCAGTTATATATACTTGTAGTGTAGGTGAACCCTAGTCACTGTTAAAGTACTAGGTGTTGTACTGAAGAAAGGGTTTGCTGGTTAATATTTGAGAAAGTCTGCTTTTGGACAGTCATATTATTTATAAAGGATCTGCATAGTCCCCAGAAAAGGAGCATGCTTTGCGTTGCTTAATGTTGAGATTTTTATGAATGTATTTTTAAGAACAAATTTACCTTAAGATACATTTTAGGAATTTCTGCCTTATTCTCCTTATATTTGAATCAAGCCTACATAGTATTACTGAGGAAAATGTTCACTTTGATAATTCTATCTTGAATTCTTATTCTTTGGTTCCTGTTTTTACATGTTTCCTTCTAAGTTTTTGCCTTTTTTTTTCTTTTAAAGCTTCTTAGGATCACCACTAGAGGGTGATCACAGAAAACAGAAGGATTTTATTGCTGTTGCTTGTTGATGTTCATAAGAGTGGGTATATAATATAGGATGAAATGAATGCCCGTATTTTAGATATTGTCTTGAATTTTTTTATATTACAAATATTTTAACACTTCATACTTTTTCATGTGA
Organism: Ictidomys tridecemlineatus; assembly: GCF_052094955.1. Lineage (NCBI taxonomy): Eukaryota > Metazoa > Chordata > Mammalia > Rodentia > Sciuridae > Ictidomys > Ictidomys tridecemlineatus. The sequence continues at coordinate 47,437,583 of NC_135489.1, read as the reverse complement.
AGGAGATAGAATACTATTATATGTTCTGTGCCCTTCAATTAAAATTGGTGATGATGATAATGATAGCACCTGCCTCTAGGAAGTACTTTACATGTATTATCTTACTTAACCCTTGATCCTTTCAGCAACACCCCTCCTCAGCCCTTTTAGTAGCATTTTGGGAAGAGATTAATATCCTTTTTTCATAGATGAAGATTGTAAGGATTATGAGGCTTATAGCAATGAATTTACTTATCCAAGATTATGTAACTGATTGGAAAAACAGCTAGAATTCTAGCAGAGTGTGATTTTAGAAACATAGCTCTTAAAGCACTTTACTATTTATGATTTATGGTCTATATATGAGAGGAGGACACAAGGACAACGAATGATTTAACCACAAATGGTGTATAGTGCATCATTCCTCTTGCTACCTCATTGCTAAGGCTTCTTTGACTGCTCTCACTAATTTCAGTATCCAGTTCAAAAATTGTTTATTCTATGAATCTTTCCAATCCATTCCAGTCTTTCTATTCCCACTGTTGTTTACCTAATAAATTACTTATAATTTTTATTTAGGCTATTACAGTATCTTTCTAAATATTCTTGTGGATTTAACTTCCCATACAGTTATCATTTTAAAAGCATAGATCCAATGACATCCCTTTCTTGTTCTCAGTTAGTAGTTTCCTATTATACATAGTAAAATCTGTATACCTTAGCTTGGCATTTATATCCATCTCTGATATATCTTGACCTGGACAGAATTTCTAACTTTTATCTGGCATTAGTTTAAGTTCTTCGGCCTACCTTGCCCTTTAGCTATGTTATATTTTATACTGTTTTCCTTTACTAAAATACGCTAGTTGCTTTTTTCCTTTTTTAAAAAGCATTTCTATCATTGGAATGCACTTGCGCTCTCACTCTTTCTCTCTCTCCCTTTTATTGTGGCCATCTTTTCTCCAGCACCTTCTCGGTTTCATCATTGGCATTATTTTTCTGTTTGTTCTTTATTTTCTTTCTCTGTATTGCATGTGCTATAATCTGCCTAATGCTATCTGTTAGTAATGCATTTCTGTGTTTTCTTTTAAAATTGTGGGTGCTCATAGGCATCTGTATATCCTCCACAATGCTTGGAGAAAAATAAGCACTTAATAAATGTTACTCTTAATTTGACAGTAAGGACAGTATAAGATTTCACAAGATATTGTATGATTAATTACAGAATGCATTTTGTGTGGAAACTGTTGAATTCAAGTAGAGCAGTCACTTCAAATAAGAATGGTTAGAGTGCTGGGGTTGTGGCACAGTGGTAGAACTCTTACCTAGCATGCATGAGGCACTGGCTTCTGTCCTAGGCACCACATTAAAAAAATAATAATAAAGAAAGAATGGTTAGAAAGATATTTTATTGGGAGAATTTAGATTACAGTATTAAATCGTATTTTTAAAAATATTTTTAGTTGATGCAATATCTTTATTTATTTATATGTCGTGCTGAGGACGGAACCCAGGTTGCCACACGTGTTAGGTGAGCGTTCTTCTGCTGAGCCACAACCCCAGCCCCTAAACCATAAAGTATCAAACCACAAATTTTAACTAGAAATAAAAATGTTTTGGGAAACAAACATTTTTAAATATTTTGAATTGTTACCTTTTTTTTTTTTTTTTTTTAAGGTGCTGGGGATTGAACCCAGGGCCTTGTGCATTTGAGCCAAGCACTCTATCAACTGAACCCTCCAGTTGTTTCATTTTGATGGGGAGTAGGCATGGTATATTCAATAATGCTAGGCCTATGCAGAAGAAATATGTTTTCTTCTATTTCTTCAAGTATTCCCTAGAATATAATTCTTGTCAGGTGACGTTTCTTATAAAAGGAAAAATGCTTTCATTCTATAACCAAGTGGTGTTTCAGTTAAAGCTTTGTGCCTTGTTTAATCCTCTGTAAAACATTTTAGGTAATTATGACTATAGATTGATAGAGTGTGATTTTAGTTGAACACCAAGGAGCATCAGAAAATGGTACAGTTTATGTATCAGTTGAAATTGCAAGTTGGGATGTTTTGAGTTCTGTTTCATATCATATTTTCTTTTCTGTAATGACCAGTAATGTCAAAAGAAAGAAGGAACCATTTTTAGTGGACTCAGAATAAAAAACAATAATATTGAACTTCTTTGGCCTTTACTGTTATTTTAGAAAAGCAGATATAATACTTTATTTAATTTCCAGAATTTAACCTGCCATTTTTTGATAAAATATTAAATATAAATATGATTAATAAATGTACAAACACTTTTTCCTCACTTATGAGCATTTTATAGTTTTTTAAATATTAATTAATCTAATACCTTCAATTTTTAATGTTTCAGTTTTGTCCTTGTGATTTCTGTTTTAGTCTGAAGTTATGCTTATTTAATATAAATGGCTTAACTTTTGGATTTCACATATAGTTCATTTTAATTGCAATTGATTTACTTTAGTTAGTGTAATTTTTAGCTACTTTTGTGATTTTTTTTTATTTATTAAAATGTGTTTTTTCTATAGTATATTAGTTACAACACTGTGAGTGTAACAGTACCAGCAGAAGAATTTGTTTATAATTATTTCCATTTATTATGATTAAAATGTAAGAAAAGTTCACAAAATTTACATGTGGATGTGTGTATATGTGGAATTTAAGTACAATTCTATCCCCTGGCTTTGCTTTTAGTTAGCAGTGTTAATTTTTCAGCAATGATCAATAACACAGTAGAGTTAGTTACTGGATGTGCTTTTTTAAAGAAAAAAATCATTATCCCAGTCTTTAAAATGTGTATAGATATCCTATATTTTTGAAGGATGTACTTTGAAATCTAGATTTCAAAGGTTCAGATTAATATAGATGTTAAAATTTCAAAACTGATCTTGATGTTTCCTCATCGTATGATAGCAAATGAATAAAGACATTTATTTATCTGTTTATCTATTTATAGTTCACTTGACCACTGAGCCACTATTTTGTATTTTATTTAGAGAAAGGGTCTCACTGAGTTGCTTAGCACCTTGCTTTTGCTTAGGCTGGCTTTCAACTCCTGATCTTCCTACCTCAGCCTCCCAAGCCATGGGGATTACAGGCATGCACCACTGTGCCCAGCAAAATTATTTATTTATATTAAGGCCATCTGCTTCTTCTTTTTCTTTCTTTCTTTTTTTTTTTTTTTTTGATACCAGGGATTTCATCCAGGGGTTTTTAACCAGTGAGCCACGTCTTCAGCTCTTTTTATTTTTTATTGAGACAGAGTCTCACTAAATTGCCGAGGCTGGCCTTGAACTTGTGATACTCCTAACTCGGCCTCCCAAATTGCTGGGATTACAGGTGTGTGCCATCACGTGTGGCAGCCATTAGTTTCTTTTAGAATATAAGTTTCACTATGAAACACAGTATGCTTTTGGTCATTTATAAATTTGGTCATTTGCTCCATTTATAATTTGGTCATTTGCTCCATTTTAGAATAGCAGTTGTATGTTTTAATATAGTTTTTTAGAAATTTTAACTATCAACAATACTGTTTATGAATTCTGATATGTGGCATTTATTTATTTAAAAACATTTTTTTGGTGGTGCTGGGGATTGAACTTAGGGCCTCCTGCTTGCCAGGCATGTGCTCTATTGCTGATTTATATCTCCAGCCCCATATTTGATATTTATAGAGACATTTTCCCCTGCAGTTCAGTTGTCTTATCTTCTGTTTCTGTTGTTTTTATTTTTCCATACATTTCTGATTTAAATCAAGAGCAGAATTATTTCTGTTGACAACAATGAAAACTAAATTTCTTTGAATTATAAATCAGCATGTTACTTAGGTACTCTGTGTTAGGATACTGTATTTTAGCTGCCTTTAAGTTTGCAGAGTTCCCTTACAGGCATGAAAATAGTAGTTTTCTCTGCAGAGCTGGCAAAAATAATAAGTATTTGGGGGGAACTGATACCATTATACAGATATTTTATATATAATTTTTAAAATATAAATTGAATGTTAAAAGTAACAATACATGTTACTGTGTAATATGATATACTTGTTTTCAGTTTTGTTCTATGATACCTTCATAGACAGTTTTCATTTGCTCATTTATTTATACCCACAAAGAGGCATGATAAATCATATTGAGTATGTGAGTTTTCCCTCTAGAACATTATGATAGCTTTATTTAAGTTTATCAATTTCAAAATACAGTCTTAATGGTAAATGAGACTATATTAAATATAGGAAGATTTGATAATCTGAAGAAGACCTGTCTTGGTGTTTAATGCTTTTCTTTATAATTCTAAATTCTAAACAGCTGAGGGCTATACAAAAAATAGCTGAAAATTTATTGCATAATTGAATACTTTTAGTGTATCCCTTTTCTCTAATGTGTTATCATGCATCTACTCTCAAACAGATTTCTTTTAATAAATGCTTATAAATAATGTGACTGAGATATAATTAATGTAAGCATGAAGTTCTGTTAGCTTGAACACAGTGATGATATATATTTATATATACCTTTCTTTGCCCACTTTCTTTTAGGGACAAGTTTTCACTTTGAAATAGAGGAGGGGTCAGGATTTGAGGATTATGTGAACATTTGGGTTTTCTAATTACTGTTGCTTGCCTTTAGTAATATCCATTAGTTGTTGAAATGTTTGTTTCTTTATTAAAGAACATTAAATTAACTGAAGTTATTAAGAAAATTACGTGGATGTTGGATCACTTGTCATTTTTCCCTTTAGTTTTTCTCCACTGAGACATAGACGTGTGTGTGTGTGTGTGTGTGTGTGTGTGTGTGTGTGTGTGTGTGTGTAATTTTTTTTTTTTTATAAAGGACAAAGAAGACTGAAAAGTAACAATGTTTTATTAGGGCTGGGGTTGTGGCTTAGTGGTAGAGTGCTCACCTAGCACTTATGAGGCACTGGGTTCAATCCTCAGCACCACATAAAAATAAACAAAATAAGGTATTGTGTCCATGTACAACTAAAAAAATACTTAAAAATGTTTTATTAGCAGAGAACTTCATTTTACAACTGAGGAAACAATTATGGAGAATTGAAATAACTTTATGAGTTAAAAGTAGCAATACTTAGCATTTTCTTTTTTGAACATCACAGATCTTTATGATTCAGGGTCAGAAGAACTATATGCTTATTTGCTTAAGTCTCCTTAAAATATCCTACGTTTTCTCTCCCTTTCACTTTCTGCTAATATTCATATAAAATGGTGAAATTAAAGGCTAATCCTATGAAAGATAGTGACTCAACATTCTAGGGTGTTACTTTATTTATAGTTTTCTTTAATTTAAAGTATATCCGTGTCCATGTGAATCATGGGTCAGTAATATGTATTGGCATTCTAATGATATTTTCAGGTGAACTTCTCAGATATATCCTTCCTTTAAAAGAAGTTTTTAATTTTTATAATGAAGTATAGTTTGCATTTCATTATTATATCTTGTCTGAAGAATAAGAAATTTAATACCAAGAGACCATAATTAAGTAAAATTATTTTATTTGAATCCAAGTCATTTGCACATTTTTCATAAAGCTTTTTATAAACATCTTTACTATAGTCTTTTCAAGTAGAATTAACAGTTAACAATTTATTTTATTTTATCCACAGTATGAATAGCTTAAGGTGAAATTAGTTGACAGGTAACTGATATTCATGAGTGAACCGTCGTCTCTCCTGTAGTAATCAATGCATAGCTACAGCTGGTTGAAGGGGACCAAATCCATTGAAGAGGCGATTTGGTTCCATTTTACCAGCTTTAGCAAAGCATTGTAGTGCTGCCAGTTTGGGATCCAAAACGGTTAAATGCTTTTCATTTATAAAAATAATAGTTATGGGCCATCTACAAGTGTTAAAAGTTTCCTGTCAATGCTTTAGTCATTGAAAATAAAATTTTCTATTTTGAAGGCAACGTTTCCTACTATATCTTATTCTTAAAATTTGGAAGTTTCTTCCTTTTAACACATTTTTAATTATCATTGTACATCTTTGTTTTAACAGCTTTGCTTAATTCTTAACTGTAAGCAGTAACTTCCTTCAAAACCAGCAACATTTAAAAGAACGAATAGACCTGGATATACTTTAGAGTAATGTTTTCTACTTATCTCTAGGTATTTAACCATATTCTTTGGTTAAACTAAAAGTTGGGGAAGAGTAATGTTAGTCAAACATTTCTACTGCCACTGCTTTTTTTAGTAGTATAGTTGAGGATTAGTAGCAAGTTGGTGATGGGGTGGAGGAATATGAGTGGCCTTAGGAAAATCCGTGCCCTTTGGTTTATAAATAGATCACACATGAATTCAGTGTATTGCTTGGACTTGGTGGTGGGAGGAACTGCTGCGCATGCCAACTCATTTTACTTTGGTTTTGCTTATGTAGGGTTGCTAATAATGGGTTGGTAACTTAACTCTTTTAATGATTATTTCCTTGACTAAATTCTTCATCATTTTGAGTAGATTGCCTAGTTAACTTCTTATTATCACCATTGATTGTAGCTACAATCCATGAATTTTGAGTATTAAAATGTACCATGTATTCTGTTGAACACATGCTGCTGTGCTGCTGTCTGGGGCTTTAGTGTACCAAATTTTCACTCATTAAACTGTTTATAGAACTTGAAATAAAAAAAAATCTACGATGTAAACTTTGAAATCAGTACATTAAATTTGTTATAATATGGTTTTAGTGTTGAAACTTGCATAAAATACAACTCTGGTAAATTATAAAATAATGTCTATAAAATAAGACTCAATGAAATATAGAGAGTAAAAATTTTTTATAGTTACTGTTTTGAACTGAAGTGGGAGAAGGTCAACACTATCTTGGGCAACATTCAAACAATTCTGAAGGGTATTCTGCATCTGTTGGTTCTTAAGTATCATGCTGCTGGTGAAATTAATGTCACTACAGTTCTTTCTATCATTTATTTGTGAAACAGGTGTTAAATGGCCTGAACTTAAGTGCTGAAGATAGCAATAACACTGGCTTCTAATTTTAGTAGTTATATGGGAGCCATTTAGCAGATCCAGTTGCTCAAGTGTGCTTTTGGATGGCAGTTCAGTTTCATATACTGGCCATATCGGGGCAAGGAGAGACCATGGGAAAAAAATAGTACAGCATTTGATAATGTCAGCATCTGTTATCCCTGTCAGGGAGACAGTTGAAATGTTTGAGTTACACCAGTGTCAGCAGATGCCCAGAGTTTAACATGTACTCAGTTAAAAATGAACAGCTGATCTAAGTGATGGATGTGACATTTTAGAGTGATTGAAAATATTCTGATATGTTAAGCTAAATTTGTAAGCACTAGAATCAGTTTATAATTTTTCTTTATAAATAAATATCCTATCATTTTATTTTCTAAGGATTATATCTACTCAGTATAATAGAAAAGAAATTCTTAGTTGCTGGAATGTTTAAAAAGAATTATTAAAACCTTTTATACTTGAAGAATAAGTTCATTACAAAACATAAGTAGAATAATATCCGTTGAGTAGTTTATAGAACAAACTCTACTTCTGAGGCATATATTTTCATTTGGTATTTAGGATATGTACAGTAGTAAACTTAGTGGAATATGAAGCATTGGCATTTTTCTTGGTGGATGTCCAGAAGGGCTATGTTTAAATGAGTTAAGATTTGAATTAATTTCTTTGAAAATGAATAATTTCAAAACATGCTTTTTATAATTTAAGTATCTTATTAAATAGAGAAAATTAAGTCTAATATAACCTATGGTCATTTCTTTTCAATTTCTGACACAAAAATTTAAAATAATATTATACTTTTTTATATGTATTAATATTTCAGTTGAAATAACTTTTAATAAGAAATAAGAATCATGAATACTAGTATCTTTTCTTTTTTCTAACTTAAGTAGTAGCTTAAAATTATCAATTATTGCTAAGAACTTTATTTATAATTTTTATAACTATACAAAATAGACTACATAAAATACAAAAAAGTATTTTGATATCTATAACATGCTAAATATAGTAGATATATTCTGTCTGTAAAAATGGAAATATAACTAATAGAAATGGTTATTCTGTCTGTATAAGTTGGATCTTGATTATAATATTTTCATTTTATATGCCCCTGTTGGAGAAAGCTGATTCAAAGGTAATACTTTCTTTTAAAAGTTTGGCAGTCTGTTACCAGTATACCCTCTTGACTTATTTTCGTGGCCCAGCATCTTGTTATTTTTTTTTATCTTTTATTCTTATGTTTTAATTATTTTAACATAGCATTTAATTAAAATGCTATGTTAATTATTTTAACATAGCATTTAAGGAGATTAGGTTAAAAACTTGATAATCTTGCAAAGGATAAGGGCCACTTCTTTTTACTTAAATGATAATCTTTTAGAATTATGACTTTCTATAGCTATCAACAAAGAAAACAAAACAATGAAAACTTTAGCTCAGAAATTTTTCTAATATTAATAATTATAAACTTACCAAAAGTGAAAAATAGCCATTAAAGCCTTAGTGAAGTCAGCTTTTGTCATTGTCTTATTTTTCTTACTAAATCTGTTGGCTCTACTAATGTGGTATACTTAAATCAAAATCAAATTGTGGAGGCAGAAAATAGATCATATTTATTTCTTAGTCTTTTGTGCTAGTAATCTGTTTTTCCTGTTATGGTCATTTAAATCATGTGAGTACTCAAAAAATGTAAAATGTACTATTTTAAACTTTAATGTTTAAAAATGAGTTTCATTATAATTTGAATTCTACTTCAGTAGAACTTTTACTTTACAAAGTATAAATCATAGGGATGTTTAGTTTCCATCTATAAGTAGTAGGTATTTTTTCTTTGGTGTTAATATCGCTAAAGGTCATCTACTTGAAAATAGGTTAATTTACCATATGAAAGCCATTCATGTAGAAAGAAGCCAGGGCTTCTTTTAGCATTTAGTTCTCTCTTGGTGGCTTATTACCTACCAAAAATACATACTTCTTTACATTCCATAGCATTGTATGTTCATATGGGTACATAAAGAAGTATGTGCTCTGAGTAGGTATTACTAAGTTGTTAGCTGTAAAAACACAAAATATCTTATTTTTCCTTTTGTTAGTAAAACATTGAGCTTATTCATGTATTACAGTGGTAGATTATTTGCAGGCATTAACTTATCAAAGACTAAACTTTATAACAAATTTACCTGATCATGTCATTAATGCCACTTGTGGTTCCTTGTTCTTGATGGATATAAACATTTCTAAACATTTTGAGCAGTTAGCTGTTGAATTTTTTTCTGGTTTGGTTCTTTTTTTGCAAGACATTGATAAAATCGGTGGAGTTTTATAGTGTATTTCAGAAGTTGGTAAGATCAGCCTAATCTTTCTTCTTTATAGACTTCAGAGAGTTTCTTCTTCTTTCTTTCTTTCTTTTCTTTTTTGATAATTTACTTCTAGATCCTGGAAGTAGATAGTAATTAATTTGGCTCATTCTTTTTAAAACCAGATACCTTATTTAAAAACTTAACTAATTAACCAATTAGCACTTCTAGAATTGACTCAACAGTTGACACAAGGAGAAAAACCTGGTCTTTTGAGCATGTGTATGAAGTGAACCTTTAAAAATGGTGAATTTTTTTTTTAGTTTTTTTAAGGTGATAGATGAGAACTTTTACTCATTTGAAAACTTCTTTGTCATTTCTTTGTTAGTTTTTTTTTTAACCAGAATTCTGTGCTTCTTTGCTTTTGTTTGGGTGGAATACAAATTCAGATAATTGTATAAGTGTCTAATTTTGTTGAGTTTATTCTTTCAGTAGAAAGGAAACTACCAAAACAGTTAACTTTTTCAAAGTCTTACATAAAAGAACTGAAAGGCTTTAACTTCTGAATACCTGGGTTTTAGGTACTTGATTATTTAGCATGAGAAAAAAATTATAAAGTTGGTGAGTAGCCTTTAATTATTAATTACATTCAAATGTTAATTTAGAAGAAAAACCTCAAAAAAAATTTAGATTTAGCAAAGGAGGAGGGAGGACAGGGATGGTAGGATTTCTGCAGCCTGTGATAGAAAACTAGTGCAGCTCATAGGGAGCAAATCCGAACAGCAATAGATAGCCCAGAACTACAGCAGTCAGCATTGCAGCATTAGAATTACACCATGCACTTTCTGATTTATTTTTGTGGTCAATTAATAGTAAGTATTAAAAAATATTTTGTAAACTGCTAAGTTTCTTGGTTGACTAAATTTTAAATAGACACTAGTTTTTAAAAGATAGCATACCTTGGAAATACGGATGCAGAGTTACTTTATTTAAAATTATCATTTAATCTGAAACAATAAAGGCTAAATCTTTAATAATTTAGGCAACAGAAATAGCCATTCTTTTAATATTGCGCATTTTTGAGATTAAGAGTTATTTGCTGTGATATTTATACAACATTTCTTTTCACACTACCTAATCTCTCAATTTGAACTGTGAAATTAGCTGTGCCCAGGTAGCATTTAATAATAAAGGCATATATCCAGTCAATGATAGGTAAACATGCAGAAAGTCATAAATGTCCTTAAAAGTACAGGCCTTGTATTGTTTTACCTGGAAGCTTACTGTCATGCAGCATTTGCAGCAAGAAGAGAGGTAATGACCTAGAGAGTCACATCAGCTGCAGCCATCTCATCTTGATTGTTCCTTCACACTATTTGCTGATTCAGCACTTCTTTTTATGAGCCGGATGAAGTAAGGGGATTGTATCAGTGAACAGAGAACGTCACCTTTTAAGATAAATTTGAAAACAAATGAATAAACAGCATATAACTTACTTTTCTCCTTCCCCTTAAAAGACAAAAGCTAAAATAAAATTGAATCTATGTTGGCCATTTGCTTTGGAATGTTATATACTACTTATTACACAGATATATAGAGAAAGTTAAGTAACCAAGGAAGTTTTTGCTACAATGGCCAAGAAAATGTACTTAGTTTATTTGTTAGATGAAATGCTTCAGAATGGGGAAAAACTTGCAAAGGAAATTAATTTTATAATATAAAAATACAAAAAAAAACAAAACCGAAGCACACCTCACTCCCCCCAAGTAACTATAAACATTCATCCTGTTTTCCTTTGCCCACCAGAGTACATTGGGTTCTTCTGACTCCTCAAGAAGTATTCTGCATCTTTCTTGCTTTGAGATTATTTTTGGTTTTGATTTTCCAGGATTAAATGGTAGATCTGTAGTGAAGCTACCTTGTCATATCCAGAGGTCAAGTCTGCAAGCGAGGTCAGGACTTCCACATGGTCACTACAGAGGCTAACTTATATTCTTCCCTCAGTGACCACAGGCTAAACTGTTACAGCTTTATAGGCAGCTAAGCATTTGAAACATGCACTCCAGGCAAACAGGCTCCCCTGTGCCTCTCTCTTCCCTGACCATATTTAGTCAACCATAGCAAAAAATAGTCTCTCAGCTGTCGATTGTCGATCCAAAAGCTGAGGAAGCCTCTATCTTGCTTTCTGCCTATTGATTGTTCATCCTGCAGTCCAAACAGTGCTTTGCCATTTGTCCTGCCTTTTTTTTTTTTTTTAAAGTACTGCCAAATAAAGCGGTCTCTCATGTTTCCACTTGCATTTCCCAGATTTTTACTGAGCTTGCGCTGAGGCTAGGAAAGCCTCATGCGGCTGTCACTATACTTAGAAGCACTGCAGAGCAAAAAGGAAAAAAATTACCCTGGCTACTAGCAAGACAGTTTTTAGACAGAAAATCCTCTGCTGCCAAAATACATTTTCTAACTTAAATTTTCTTTGTAAAAATGTTATGGGTGGTAACATTTTATATTGGCTGAAGGCCTGAAGGGATTTTTTTAGAGTTTTCTTCTGGGCTAGTTATTGCTGTACATGCTTTTTAAATTTATTGAATAATATTTGAATGGGAAATATGTGGAAATGGTAAGCAGAGTCTGTATATTGATGGTAGAGATCATTAAGTGAGAGTAGTATATAAGTGAAATCTTGGAAATGCTATTTAAAATTTTGAGTACAATGTCAACTAATTTTAGGTAACTGTTGGTAGTGTTTAGTGAAAAATGGCCCAGGCAGCTTTCGAGTAATATTTTTATATTGAAACTAAATATACACATAGAAGTGTTAAAATGCAGTTTATTATGAATTAAATTTTGTTTTATATTCAAATGTGAAGGTTCCCGCCCCCCTCCTTTTACAGTGTGATGGTTACTTAATTTTCTGAAATAACACTTAGGTAGGATCATTGCATGTTTTATCATAATACATATGAACTTGTCTATAACTTTGGTATATTTGGTATATTGTATGTCTCAAAAAAAAAAAACCCAACAAACTTCTGTTTTAAATTATAATGGCATAGTACCAATAAATTTTAACATAGAAACTTATTTTTAATCAAAAGCAAAAACTATATTAAAACATCAAATCCAGTAAACCTATGGAGATATACTTTAAAGTCTCACAAGCCTAAAAATGCCCAAGAAAAATTAGTCATACCTGGCTCTTAATTACATTCTTTTACATATTAAGAATTGTCACAAAGCTCATTCTCCTGAAAGGGAAATATGTCCTTGACATTCTTTTTGTCTTTAGCACTTAATACCCTAGCAGTTTAATTATTTTGCATGGCTGTTTTAAAATAGTGACATAAGAAAATGCTTCTGTAAATATCTGGCAATTTTAAAGAACTGTCTTTCCTCAATGTTGAAATAAGTTTACACATATTATGAGATGATAGGCCTCATTGTGTATAGTAGGTTAATTTTGGGGGCTCCTAGAGAATCCCATTTTTGCTATTTCATAGCAGTGAAAGTATTATTTTTAAGCAAACATATATTATGTGCCAGGCACTCTCATTTTATATATATATTAATTCATTTAATTTCCATAACAACTCTATGGAGGTATGTTTTATGATTCTTCTAATATTTTACAGGTGAAGAAATGGGATCATAGAAAAAATTAAATGATCTGCTCGAGTCTTTAGCCATTCTGATGAGAACTAGAATTTGAGCTCAGGTAGTTTGGCTTCAGTCTGGGAGCTCTTCACTTTATGCCATGCAGCTGCTCATCCGTAGTAATGAAATGAATTTGAGAATTACTTTTCTTGGGGACTTAACAGTCAACCAGAAGTATAATATGTTACTAATGTCCTTGTTGTAGCATATTCAGAAAGATGAGTGTTCATTTGCTTGCTTTTTCATTTGTTCTATCCAACAAAATTTGAGCTTCACATACTAGGTATGCAGAGTGTGCTGTTTTGAATGAAATGCATTCTAGTTTTATAGAAACCTGCTTTTAGAAGAGCTAAAAGAACTATTTGTGATTGTTCAACTTTCTTAATAAATTCCTTTGTAAATTCTAGACTAACCTGCTTTACCTATTATTCGAGAAATTGTTCATTAACTTAGCAAGCATTTGTTGAACACCTAATGTGTGCCACAGTACTATTCTAATGTGTTTTTACATTAAGTAATAATAATTTGTAAGGCTTTCACAATTTAGTTGCTGTTGTGTTTGTTCTGTTTTGTCTTTTTAAATGTTGCCTGTATTTGAAGAAAGACTTTAGAGACAGCATGGCAAGCCCTAAAAATTGACCCAGTGCCATTTGAATGCTACATACCAATGTAGACAGCTGCTTGTCCTCTCTACTTCTTAGAACTTATTTATTCATCATTCAGCAAACGTTTGAATACTACCATGTGCCAGGGATTATGCTAGGCACCACTGTTAGTTGTTCTGGAACTTAATGCTTCTTTGGCACTATTCACAAATGCCTGCTTAACTGGTAGTAAGATCTTATCTTTAAAACATCCATGTCCTTAACCTTTTGGAAAACATCCAATTGGGAAATAAAGAAGAGTGAGCATTAAGAAAACTATTATCAAATCTCATATATTCCACTCCACAGGTGAGAGTCTGTTGGCTTAATAAGATCATTGATTTATTGAGCTAGTAATACCTTTGTCCCAGTAATTTTGTGGACCTAAGCTTGCAGCATAATAGCCTGTCCTGTTAAGTAACTGAAGTTCTACGGTGAACAACCTGCAGTTGCCTTCTTTTTTTTTTTTTTTAAAGAGAGAGAGAGAACTATTTTTTAATATTTATTTTTTAGTTTTTGGTGGATACAACATCTTTGTTTGTATGTGGTGCTGAGGATTGAACCCGGGCTGCACGCATGCCAGGTGAGCGTGCTACCGCTTGAGCCACATCCCCAGCCTCCCCGCCCTTTTTTTTTAATATTTTGTTTTTTAGTTGTAGTTGGACACAATACTTGTATTTTTATGTGGTGCTGAGGATTGAACCCAGTGCCCCGCATGTGCTATGTGAGTGCTCTACCGCTGAGCCACAACCCCAGCCCCTGACCTTCTTCATACACACATATTGTGTGTTCCCAAAATGCCTGACCTATGGAAAGAAAGGAGGCAGGTTGCTCTGAACTGCTGACATTACATAAGGGTTAGGGAACCAGGGGCTGTTTTGCTTCCCTTTCTCTTAGCTTAGTTTGCGAGATGGGTCCAAAGATAAGCTGGGTTTTTTTTTTTTTTTTAAGGTTCTGTATTATTTGTTTTTGTTTATTTTTTGAGGTGTCATCAATTTCTAATTAAGATGAGGGGACAGTACACAATATATATTGTGTCCAACTACAACTAAAAATGAAATATTAAAAAAGCGAGCTGCAGGTTGTTCACAGTAGAACTTCAATTACTTAACAGGACAGACTATTAAAGGTCTCTTAATGGAGACAGAAACTAATGTACCCCAAATCTCCAGTGTAGAAACATTTTAAATAATTTATGTTGACACTTCACTCTCAAGGAGGTGGAACATAACTTCCCATTCCATCATTGTGGGCTGGGCAAAATGACTTCCTGTCAAGAGCATGGTATAGGAATAGGTATATTCCTAAATAGCTTTATAGTTGAGAAACCTGACAAACAGTGCTTCAGCCATGTGATCAAGGTCAGCATCAAAAGTGATAAATCATGTGGGTAGTATGTACCTTGTTATGATATGATAAACAGGCACTTTATGTGACCTTCCTCCCAAGAAACCAGACCCCCAATGTAATCAAAAAGCTATCAAATTCCAGCTGAGGAACATTCTAAGGAAAAGACCCAATTATTACTCCTTACACTTCTCAGAGTCATCAAAAACGAAGAAAGTCTGAATAACAGAGCTAAAGGAAGCCTGAGGAGATACAATTGTAATATGTTGTAGTCTAGTGCAAAGAAAAAATAAATACAGTGAATTTTCTATAAATCTAAAATTTGTTCTGAAAAAGTTTATTTAAAGCACAGAGGGCTAGAGGTATGGTTTAGTGGTAGAATACTAGCCTAGTATTAGTGAGGTCCTGGGTTTGATTTGTAGCACCACAAAAATGAACTAATGAAAGACTGAATGAATGAATAACAACAGAAATTAACCCATCTACTCTTTTTTTATTTCTTATAATTATACATGACAGTAGAATGCATTTTGATATATTATACATAAATATAGTATAACTTGTCATTCTTGTAGTTGTACATGATATAGAATCACACTGGTCATGTAATCATATATACACATAGGGTAATAATGTTTGATTCATTGTACTATCCTTCCTATCCTTATACCCCCTCTCCTACCTTTATTCCCTTTTAATCCAAAGTACCTCTATTGTTCCCTATCTTCACCCTCCTTATTGTGAATTAGCATCCACATATCAGAGAAAACTTCGGCTTTTGGTTCTTTGGGATGGGCTTATTTTGCTTAGCATGATATTCTCTAGCTCTGTCCACTTACTAGAAAATGCTATAATTTCATTCTTCCTTATGACTGAGTAATATTCCCTTATGTATATATACCACATTTCTTTATCCATTCATCTGTTGAAGGGCACCTGGGTTGGTTCCATAACTTAACTGTTGTGAATTGAGCTGCTATGAACATCGATGGTTGCGTTACTGTAGTATGCTGATTTTAAGTCCTTTGGGTATAAACCAAGGAATGGGATAACTGGGCCAAATAGTGGTTCCATTCCAAGTTTTCTGAGGAATCTCCATACTGCTTTCCATAGTAGAACAAATTTGCAGTCCCACCAGCAGTGTATGAGTGTATGTTTTTCCCCTCAACCTTTCCAACATTTATTGTTGCTTGTATTCTTGATAATTACCATTCTGACTGGAGTGAGATGAAATCTCAATGTAATTTTAATTTGTATCTCTCTAATTGCTAGAGATAATAAACTTTTTTTATGTATTTGTTGACTGATTGTATTTCTTATTCTGTGAAGTGTCTGTTTAGTTCCTCATCCCATTTATTGATTGGGTTTTTTTTTTTTCTTGTTGGTGTTAGGATTTTTGAGTTCCTTATATATCCTGGAATCCATCTACTCTTGACTATTTATAGTACCATCTCATTAGTTTTGCTTGGGGACTGTCTGCAACATTTCTCCACAACTTATAGCAGTAAACCAAAAATTGATTTTACTATAATTGTTTTCAAAAACAAACATTCCACATTAAAATAGATAAATAAAAAAAATTTATATAAATATAAATATGTGTGTATCTCTCTCTCTCTCTCTCTCTCTATATATATATATATATATTTTTAAACTGGGCAGGGTGGTGCATGCCTGAAACTCCAGCTACTCATTAGGCTGAGGCAGGAGGATCGAAAGTTCAAGGACAGCCTGGGCACCTTAACAAGACCATGTCTTAAAGTAAGATAAAAATAAAAGACCAGGAGTATAACTTAGTGATAGAGTGCCCCTGGGTTTAATCCCCACTACCACACACACAAAAATATATTAAGGCAGAAAAGCATATTTTTTAGAATAAATTTTTATCAGTGTCAGTCATATTTTAAAAAGATTTACTTTTTAAGCAGCCTTTTTTTTTTTTTGCAAAAATTGAGAAATGATAACATTTGTGTGGGGATGGTATAGAGGATAAGTGTCCAGAGGAAGGACAAGGATGGCCTATATTACAGTAAAACCCTATGAAAATTCAGATATAATTCATGTTCTGTCTTCTCCTGATACCAGTTTTTAAATGTAGGGATGGAGATATGTGTATGTATGTGTGAAGGTTAGTTTCCACCATTCCATCTACACAGCCTTCTGGATTGGTCTGATGAAATGAGCTTCCGTTAACAAGGATTTACTATCCTTGTTCAGAGGAAGGATAAGATAGCCTATCTAAAGAATGTCGGCCACATACAGGGATCTGTAACCCCAGCTAGTTGGAAGGCTGAGGCAGGAGGATTGCAAATTTGAGGCCTATTGGGGCAACTGAGTGAGAACTTGTCTTAAAATGAAAAGGGAAAAAAAGTAGGGGGGGCTTGTGTGGCTGAGAAAGTACCTCAGTATTAAAATACCACGGTTCAATCCCTAAGTACCAAAAAATTGATAAATAAAAAATTTCAGTGGCCTTGGGGAAGAATACTTTTAGTTTAAAGTGGAAAATCATCAGGGCAAATTGTGGAAGTAAGAAGGGAGAAAAGTGTCTAGGATGATTCCCAAGTTTGTGACTAGGGTGGCTGATTAAATGGCTTAAAAAAAGTGGGGAGGGTGTAAATCAATATCAAAAATATAGAGAGAACATTGGAAGGAAGAGGGGGAAAAAAGGAGTTTGTTGTACAGGTTGTAAGTCTATAAACATAGAATTGTAATACTATTATACAGTTATATATTATATACAGATATATAGTTTATATTATATAGATTATATAGTTGCAGACCCTGCAACTGAAACATTGTCACCTACATTAACTTATTTAATTCTTAAAACAATCTTACAGTATTCTTTTTTGCTATTTTTTCCACATTTTTTAATTTCAATTATTTATTTTTATGTGGTGCTGAGGATTGAACCCCGAGTCCCACATATGTGAAGTGAGCGCTCTATCACTGAGCCACAACCCCAGCCCCTTTTCCCAAATTTTTATTGGTGCATTATAATTGTACATCATGATGAGATTTGTAGTTAACATATTTGTATGTGCACACAATATATAGCAATATAATTTGACCAGTATCACTCCCCAACCCTCCCTCCCTCCCTCCCTCCCCAAACTTATGGTATTTTATAGATTTCTGTAGAAGTTTTTGGTATTGGATATGAATTGTGAAATTTGCACTTAGAAATATAAGCTAGAAATGTATGGGTGAGACTATATATATAATATATATGCATATATAAAGCTGTATATATATATATATATATATATATATATACACAAAAAAAAAAAAACTACACACACACACACACACACTAAGTTAGGGCTTCAATAGGGCCAAGTTTTTGGCATCAGCTCTATAGGTCCAGAATTGGAATTCAGATGACTGACTGTCAGTAATTAAACTTGTAAGAGGTGAATGTGTAAGTCACAAAAGAAATGTTATTGCCAAGTGGATTACTACTCAATACCTGATTATTAGGTCCCCCGCCCCCGTCACCCTTGCTGGTAGGACAAACATCTGTGAGAAGCTAAATTAAAATTGATACTCGATTGGTGAGCAAGATAGTTATATGATTTTAATATAGTACTATTAAACTTTGGTAATTTAACATACGCTGGTAAACTTTCTGCTACAAGGTAAATAGGGCTTGTCAGGAGACATTCTCTGAATAATTCTGGGGATACGCTTTTCTCATTCTTAAGGCTTTGAACAAACTATTTTCTTTTTTCTTTCTTAACCAATTATTGTTTTCCAGAGAAAGATGTATTTTTCATCTGTTCAATTGTAATTCCATTTTGGTGACCTGATTTTTAAAAAATACTTTTAGTTGTAGATGGACACAATACCTTTATTTATTTATTTATTTATTTATTTTTATTTTTATGTGGTGCTGGGGATTGAACCCAGTGCACTCTACCACTGAGCTACAATCCCAGCCCCTGGTGACTTGATTTTTAGCCAAATTAGACTTCTGGATCTTTCCTACAAGTATCTTTTCTCTAGTTGTTATCTGCATGTTTTATTTACTTAACTGTTGTCTGATTTATACATCCCATTTGTCAGTATAACACTTTTTTCTTTTGTGGTACTGGAGGGTTGAACCGAGGGGCACTTTACTACTAAGCTACATCCCTAGTTCTTTTTAATTTTTTGAGACAGGGTTTCATTAAGTTGTTGAGGATGGTCTTGAATTTGTGATCTTTCTGCCTCGCGTCCTGATTTGCTGGAATTGTGGATATGTGCCACCACAAAGATGGTACAGTCATCCTCTGTTGACTTCATTGGGTACCAAAATCTGTGGATGCTCAAGTTCCTTATATAAAAGGGCATAGTATTTGCATACAACCTAAGTTACTGTATACTTTAATCATCTCTAGATTACTAGTTGCTATACAGTATTCCTTAGTGAATAATAACCCAAAATGTTGTATATGTTCAGGATAGATCCAGTGTATTTTCTTCCAGTACTTTTGATCTGGAGGTTGGATAAACTCTCAGATGTGGAACCCATGGATATGGAGGGTTGACTATATTTTAATTATGGTTACTTTTTTAACGTAATTTTCAACATTTGAGTGAAATTAGTTAGTACAACATATTTATTATGAAATGAAAATTTGCCCTCTGAAAATGTGAACTTTGAGTTTTAATATTAAGATTTTATTTATTTTATAGAATGTGATCTAGAAGGGAGTAGGTTAATTTTTATCACTTCCAGTCATAACCTGCAATTACTGTTTTCCCATTGTTCTGACAATTCAAGATACACACTAAGAAGAAAGTAGAGAGGCAATAGGTTTCTGGGAGAACATCTTTATAACTGGCCTTGGTAATTTTCTGAGCCATTTGCTCTTCTTTCTGAGGGATGCAACTTTACTATGAAATGCAAGACCAGAAGAACGAGTCGCAGCAGACAGCTTGTGTCCAGAGGAGAAATTCTTCCCCTTTCCTTCCTTTGAGTAGGTAGTGCAATAAAAGGATATACACTGTAAAACTAAAGTGGAAGACAATGCGAAATGTGATTTCATAAACCATCTTCTCCGGAATACCTATTCAGGTTATGTGATTCAAAGAAAAAAAACTTGATGAAGTTGGCAGGAACCACATACTTTTATCATTTATAACTTCTTACATAACATTTGTGCATTTGGCTTAAAGGAATATACAAATTTAAAATATTTTAATATAGTAGGGCCAAATTTTATCTTAGTATTTTGATTACCAAATATTTCCTTTTCTCCTTCCCTCCGTTTCTCTGTCTCTTGCCTCCCTCTTCACCTCTCCCCTCTATCTTCCTCCCCTCCCCTTCTTCCCCTCCCCTCCTTTCCCTCTCTCCCCCCCTCCCTCCCTTCTTTCCTTTCTTCCCATAAAAAAGTAGGATTTATTCAAGTAAAAAGAAAGGAGACAGAACTCCTGCAGGGTGAGAGGGGAGCCAACAGATGTTGCCCCCAAAAGTTTTTCATTTAACTAAAATATGTGCATGGTTAAATCATAGAACTATAAGACTTATAATGAAAGAGAACTGTATTCTGTTTCATCCCTCTTATGCCTGTCCTCACCAATAACTTGCAGCTCATCCTGCAGTTTCTTAATTTATCAAATACAGACATTATCTAGTGATTTCTTGTTGTTCAAAAGATTTAAAACTATTATCACCTTCCATTACTACCTTTCCTCTCAACATAGTTATATCACAGTTTTTGTTTAAATCAATAGCAAGCATTTACATTATTTTTTAATGATCACATTGTGTTTTGGATTGGTAGGTACCATACCAGGGATTGAATTCAGGGACACTTGACCACTGAGCCACATCCCTAGCTCTATTTGTATTTTATTTAGAGACAGGGTCTCCCTGAGTTGCTTAGCACCTTGCTTTTGCTGAGGCTGGCTTTGAATTCAGGACTCTCTTGCCTCAGCCTCCCAAGCCACTGGAATTACATGGTTGTGCCACCACGCCCGGCTTCACATTGTGTTTTTTTAAAAAACTTTTTTTTCACCTGATTTAAACCCCTGTATATTCTGTTTCTTGAATGGTCAGATATGTAGGGTAATAGATAATGTATGGAATTAGCATCATGATTATTCAGATATTCAGTAGTATAATGTGCTATCACTAATTTTTCCCCATTCAGAATCTGAGTCAGAGTAAAGGAATTTAAGGGTTTTTTGACTCACTCAAAATTGTAGGTAAAAATTTTGATGTGTATTTCTCTGGAGGAGAGTACATAGCTTTCCAAAAGTCTAACAGTGGGTTATAACTTAGTAAATAGCCGCAGAAGGGGGTCTTTAAACTATTATACTCAATATACTTTGGGTCACAAACTTGCTTAAAAATCTGATAAAGCTCTTTGAGTTGAACCTGTTTAAGTTCAACTTTAGAGGTTCTTGGATCCATCAAAGCCTATACTTAAGACTTTTTGAATTTCCTACATGGGATTCATAGACTATTGCCATTAAAGAAACATATCTTGAACCATTTGCGATTCTCATCTCATTATTTTAGAGGCTTAGTTTCTTCTCTAAGTCTTTTCCTGATAACTAGTTTTTAAATGTAGGGGTGGGGATGTGTGTGTGTGTGTGTGTGTGTGATGGTAGATCCCTTAATTCTCACCATTCCATCTACATAGCCTTGTGGATTGATCTGTGTATACATGATTGTTCTGTACCTTCATCCTGTTTGTATGTAACATCCTTCTGCCTTGGCACCCCCACCCTAGTAGGTGGCATTATAGACACGCACCACTATGTCTGGCCTCCCCGTTCTTTATTAACTCTTTTATTAGTAGATGCTATTGAAATTGGCTTCCAATTTGTAGCACTTCCATTCTATTTTAATTGTGTTCCTCAAATGGTGATAGATTATTTGCCTCTCAAAATAACAAAAAGCTGTACATTGGAGAATTAGAATACTTGGATTTATATTTATTTCTAAGGATAAAATTTTCTTTAAAAAGGATCTATTTGATTTCAAAAGCTTGTAATATATAATCTGTAAATATAAAAATGTGCATTTGACTTTCAGTGCAATGCGTGTTTTACTCTCAAAATTACCAAGACCATGGATTGTGGATGAGAAGAAAGATGATGGTTATACTGCCTTGCATCTGGCTGCCCTTAATAATCACGTAGAAGTGGCTGAGCTGTTGGTACATCAGGTAGGGAAAGCAGTTCAGTAATATTTTTTACAATTTTGGAACATTCCTGTTCATTGATGAATTACTTCATTAAATTCTTATTAGTAGGTTACAGTCAAACCCCATGAAAATTTGGGTATAATTCATATTTTGTCTTCTCCTGATACCGGTTCTTAAATGTAGGGATGGGGATGTGTGTGTATGTGTGAAGGTAGATCCATTAGTTTCCACCATTCCATCTACACAGCCTTCTGAATTGGTCTGATGAAATGAGCTTCTGTTAACAAGGATTTACCAAAATTGCTGCTCTGTTGGTGAAGTGTCAGCCAACCATAACATCAAGAACCATCCATGTTGATACTTAAGTAGTGTGGCCAGTTGCTATCAGGCTGCAGCCTGTAGCCAAGATCAAGGAATTTAGTTCACAACTGCTTGTGAACCTCTAGAATTTGTGGTTGGATAGTAGCATAAACTCATCTTAGTCATTCATTTATCTCTGAAATAAGATAATTCTATATTTTTATGAGATCGAATTTTGGGGGGAACTGATTTATTATAAATGTTTCAGTATATTTAGCATAGTCTTTAAGTGCCCGAAGAAAACATGCCATATAGACACACTAAAGTTACCAAAGCATTATCTATGGTTCCGGACCTCAAGGAACTTACCGTCTAATAAATGAAATAGTACAACTTCATAAATAGTATGTTATGTGTAATTAAGTATCAGATTATAAAATAAACATCCCCAAACTATAGAAATTTAAATAGTTCAAGAGTTATTACTTTTACCCCCTGCCATTTTAAGCCTTTACTATTAAAATTACTGTTATCTTTGTTAATTATGATAATTCCTTTTTATTGAGGTCTAAATGACTGTCCTTATGCCAGTATCACACTGCCTTGGTTATTGTTACTTTATACTAAGTTTTGAAGTCAAGTAGACTAAATCCTGTCAACTTTTTTCTTCTTTCTTAGAATTTCTTGAAAACATCTGTCTTTTGCATTTTCATACAAATTTTAGAATCAACTTGTTAGTTTCCCATCAAAGTATTAACAAAGCCCAGGCCTGATTAGCTTCTGAGATATGACAAGATTGGGCATATTTAGGGCACAGCTTATTAATCTCTGTTAAAAATATCTGTTGGTCCCAGCAGCTCAGGAGGCTGAGACAGGAGGGTCATGTTCAAAAGCTAGCCTCAGCAAAAATCAAGGCACTAAGCAACTCGGTGAGATTCTGTCTGTTAAAAAAACAAAAAACAAAAAACAAAAAACAAAACAACAACACAAAGTAGGGTTGGGGATGTGGCTTAATGGTCAAGTGCCCCTGAGTTCAATCCCCAGTACACCTCCCCCTCCCAAAATCTGTTGGGAGTTTATTCTTGTACAATTAGATTTGTTTTTAGATTGCTTTTTTTGAATGTTGTTGTAAACTGAATTTTTTTTATTTGCTGGTTTTGTTTTTATTTTTAAATTTTATTTATTTTTTAATTGGTTTTATTTTTTAAATACATGACAGCAGAATGCATCACAATTCTTATTACACATATAGAACAATTTTTCATACCTCTGTTTATTGAATTTTTTTTAATATTTATTTTTTAAATATATGTAATTTTTAAGTATATATTTTTAAATATATGTAGTTGGACACAGTATATTATATTTATTTATTTTTATGTGGTGCTGAGGATCAAACCCAGGGCCTTGCACAGGCAAGGCAAGCGCTCTGCTGCTGAGCCACAACCCCAGCCCTTGAATTGGTTTTACATTTCAGTTTTTAATTGTATATTGCTAGTGTTTTAGTTAGCTTTTTTGCTGCCATGACCAAAAGACCTGACAAGAACAAAGAGGAGAAAAAATTCAATTTGGGGCTGATGGTTTCAGAGGTCTCAGTCCATTGATGACTGACTCCATTCCTCAGGACCTTAGATGAGGCAGAACATCATGGCAGAAGTGTGTGGCCGAGGAAAGCAGCTGGGAACATGACACCAGGAAGTAGAAATAAAGAGACTCCACTCACCAGGGACAAAATATATATCCTAAAGTCATGCCCTCAGTGACCTACCACCTCCAGCCACACCCTATCTGCCTTCAGTTACCACTCAATTAATCCCTATCAGGGGATTAAATCACTTATTGAGTTAAGGCTCTCATAACCAGTCATTTCACCTCTAAACCTTCTTGTGTAGTGTCACTCAAGAGTTTTTGGAGGACATCTAGTATCTAAAGCATAACAAGATATATATAAATGCCTTTTATATTTTACTTACGTATTGTGTGACTTTGGTTAAATTTATTTATTAGTTTTAGTAGATTATTCTTTATAGATTCCTTAGTATTTTCTATAAAGATAGTTATGTAGATCAAAAGAACAGAGATTACATAAGTAAAATCACATATATGGTCAGTTAATTTTTGATTGAAGTGCCAACGTAATGGAAAAAAATAGATTCTCAAAAGTGATATTAGGGGAAAATAGGCATCTCTAGACCAACAGAAACAAAAAACCACCCCCCCCGAAAAAAAATCTTTGATTTTTTTTTTTTTTTACCTTATGCCTTATACAAAAATTAAGTGGGTCATACACCTGACTATAAAAGCTTAAAGCATAAAAACTTTGTAGGAGAACATAGGACAATATCTTCTGATTTGGAGGTATACAGAATTCTTAAGGAGTCAGGAAGACATAATCCTAAAGGCAAAAAAAAAAAAAAAAAAAAAGAATGAATTGGACCTCATTAAAAAAAATAAACTTTCTCTCATTAAGATAATATCAGGAAAGCTACACTAGGGAAAACTATTTACAAAGTATTGTCTGATGAAGGACCAGTATCCTGGTTATATAAAGAACTTTTACAATTTAAGTATAAAAGGATGAATATCTGTGTAAAATAGGCAAAAGATGTAAACACTTACTTTACCAAAGGAGATTTCAGTTAGCACGCAAACATATGAAAGTGTGATTGGTCATTAGGGAGACAGAAATTACAACCACTAGAATGGCTAAAATTAGAAAGTTCAGCTAAACCAAGTGTTGATTAGAATGTGGAGTAATTAGAATTCATATATATCGCTGGTGTTTTTTAAAGCAACCACTTTGAAAAACAACTTGGTGAATTCTTACAAAGATAATGTGTGTTTACTATATGATCTAGCATCCTCACTACTAGGGTTGTACCCAAGAAGAGACATTTCCACACAAATACTTGTATTAAATGTACATAGCAGCTTTATTCAGAATAGCTCCATCCTATCAGAATAGCAAAATCTAAATGATAGAGAAGCTCAGGAAACTTCAAAAGAAAATCCTCCGTTGTTCACATTTATATGAGAACAGACAT
Organism: Ictidomys tridecemlineatus; assembly: GCF_052094955.1. NCBI lineage: Eukaryota > Metazoa > Chordata > Mammalia > Rodentia > Sciuridae > Ictidomys > Ictidomys tridecemlineatus. The sequence continues at coordinate 47,412,169 of NC_135489.1, read as the reverse complement.
GATAAGATGAAGTACCTCAGGACCGTACTCCAAGAAACAAATATTATAATAACAAAGAAGGAACTCCCATCTTTCAAAATATGATGCAGTATTACTGGAGTATCAACTCTACTTGATACTGCAAGCAAAGGCATAGGTGGCTATTAAAGTTGTCATCAGAGGGCATGAATAGTTTTAAGACTGAAACAAAACAATATCTTCTGAATATTTTACTCTTTTTATTTATGTGGTGTCAAGAGTCAAACCTAGGACTTTGCATTTGCTAAGCAAGTGTTCTACCACTGACTTATATCGACTTATATCCCAAACCTCTAGCTCTTTTCTTAATTTTACTTAATTTTTTAATTATACTAGATATTGTGTTTAGGCAGTTTTACATGTTAACTTTCTTAATCTTTACATAAACGCCATGAAATAATTGTGGTTGCCACCTTAGAACTGAGAAATAGGTATGAAATGGTGTAATGCTTGCTGAAGTTCACATAAATGACAGAGCTTGAACCAAGGCCCCCTGACTCACAAGTTCAGTTGCTTTGCTCCTCAGGTCCTTTTCCCTATGCTTAGGCTTCACCTGTTCTTTATATAGTCCTTTGTTCTCATTAATCAATACCTGTTCTCATAAAAGTCCTGTAGGATACTGGATAGGACTTCCTGCTCTCTGTTTAGTACCTTTTTTTTTAATGTACTAATTAAATATCATCTTCTTCTCATCTCAAGCAAAGTTTCTTTTCATAGAATGTGGAAGAGCTCAATTATGTAACAAGAACAATTGAACTTATCAGGTCATTAGAGTAAATCTAAAGCCACTATCAAAACTCAGTAGCTTCAGAAGTCTTTACAGTTCAGAGGAGTTGATTGTTTCTGTCACTGTATAATGGAGATTGAAAGAGAGTTTTGTTTTACCTTTACTATGCTTTGCCCTTTGTTCTTGGATGGAATCACTCTAATAGAAAAAAGAATGTTTTAAACTTGTTCTTCTACTTTAGAAATTTACTGCCCCATCCATTTTCCCTATAGTAACAGGACCTGTTATCCTATAAGAATGATATCCTTTTAGCTTTGAAGGAGAAGATGGTCAACAGTATCCAGTATTGTTTATTTCTTATGAATAATTAATTAACTGTTCTTTACTGTTGTCAAAATATAACCGCCTAAAATTTTTTGTTGTTCTTCAGGGTAATGCAAACCTAGATATCCAGAATGTGAACCAACAGACTGCCTTACACCTTGCTGTTGAGCGACAACATACCCAAATTGTTAGGGTAAAGTATTTATTGACATAAATATTGGCTTACAGATTTTTTTAAAATGAATAACTTTATTTTATTTATTTTTGTATGTAATGCTGAGGATCAAACCCAGTGCCTCCTACATGCTAGGCAACCTGCTTTACCACTGAGCCACAATCCCAGCCCCTTACCGTTGTATTTTTATCCAGAGTTTTAGAACTTCTTGAAAATTGAAATGATATAGTGTTAAACTTCTCAAAAATGGGCTGGGTGTGGTGGCACACACCTGTAATTCCAGTGGCTTGGGAGGATGAGACAGAAGGATCACGAATTCAAAGCCAGCTGTAGCAAAAGTGAGGCACTAAGCAACTCAGTGAGACGCTGTCTCTAAATAAAATACAAAATAGGACTGGGGATGTGGTTCGTGGTTAACTGCCCCAGAGTGTTCCCTCCACATCCCAAAATGCATAGTCTGTCACAAAATTTTAGGGTAATATTTTGCATGTTGGGGTAATTTCTAGCAAAATTCTAAGTTCAAAGTCTATCATTCTGTTAAATTTCTGAATTCGCAGAATATTAAATGAGAAAATTTCAGTGTAACATGTAAATTAGTTTTTAAAAGCATATTCCCTTTTAATGTGTGTGACAGAGTAAAATGCAAATGAATAGCTTCAGCTGGACATTTGCTACTATAAATTCCAAAACAGCTGAGATGTATTTTTATTTTACTAATCTGATGATTCAAAAAAAAAAAAAAAGAGTTGGAAGAGTATTGGTTTAAATATTTTTGTAGCGCAGTGGTTCTTCAAGTTTGGAGGCTGAAGCAGCAGCATCAGTATCACCTGGGAACTTGATGGTAGGAAATTTTATTATTTTTAGTACTGGGGATTAAACCCAGAGTTGCTCTACTGCTGAGGCACACCCCCAGCCCTTTTTATTTAGTTACTTGTTTTGAGGCTGGGTCTCAGGCTGGTCTTGAACCTGTGATCCTCCTGCCTCAGCCCCCTGAGTTGCTGGGATTATAGGTGTGTGCTACCCTGACTGGCTCTAGAAAAGTAATTCTTGGGCCTTACCTCAGAACAAACAAATCAGAACCTTTAGGATTCTGATGGAAAAAATCCCTAGTTTAAAAATTACACAGGTACTTCTGATGATTTTTCAAATTTGAAAAATATTGGAAAAATATTGGAACATAGAAAAAAATAACATAATTTGCCAATACAAGTAAGACGTGTGCTTGAGATTGATTTCTACAGATGGTATTTTTCTAAATATCTCATTGATGTTATTTGTAGAAAGGATAGGAAAATTATTAGAGTACCATAAGCAGAATCTTAAATAAAAGTATCTACTGCTTAAGTCATTTATTGAAATATGTCTGCTATGCATTTTATCTAAAAGGTTGTATTTTAACAAACACTGTGTCACATTTATTTTTTGAAATCCTTTTGCCAAAATATCTTCATTTATCTTCCATGATATTTGGACTTGCCTCATGAGGATACTTTTGAAGAAAATTGACCAAAGAGAATACTTCTTTGTTTAAATAATAGAAGAATTTTGAACAGTATGGTTTTTTTCCCCTAAGAGCTTAAAAAAACTTAATCTAAAATTGAAAGTAGAAAACAAAGTCCTAAATTTACCCCAGTTTTCATTTTCAGAGTAGATAAATTGAGCTGCATATTGATTCTCATTTCTTTCTGTTTTCTCCACTTTAATCTCTTTGAGTAACCAGAGCACATCATTCTTTGTAAGGAACCACAACACTGTAGAATAGTAGAAGGCAAAGACATCAAAATCATTAGCTTAATAGTAACTCCTTCAAGTAGGTACAGGGTGCTCTCACTGTTACTTTAAACATGTAGAAGTTTCTTATGGGTGTGAACACGTTATTAACTTGAGATATCTTTTTCTCTTTTAGCTTTTGGTTCGTGCAGGTGCCAAACTAGATATTCAGGATAAGGATGGAGATACTCCTTTGCATGAAGCTCTGAGGCATCACACTTTGTCTCAGCTACGTCAGCTGCAGGATATGCAGGATGTGGGGAAGGTAGATGCAGCCTGGGAGCCGTCAAAAAACACAGTGAGTAAAGAGTCTTTCATTTAGTATCAATAGAAGCATATTCTAATGCAAGATCTTTTATTTACTACTCATATAATCCGTATCTTATACAATATTTTATCAGACCTACATACTTAGAACTTTAGTTTATGATTGGGTACGGTGGTTCATGCCTGTAATCCTAGCTACTCAGGAAGATAAGATGAGAGAATCTCAATTTCAAGGCTAGCCTGGGCAATTAAGCAAGATCCTGTCTCAAAAAAAAACAAAACAAACAAACAAAAAAACTGGATATGTAGCTCGGTGGTAAAGCTTCCCTAGGTTCAATCCCCAGTGCAGACAAGTAAACTATAGGAATTTTAGTTTATGAACGAAATGCTAGTCAGTACTACCTAAGTTGCCTCCACATTCTTACGAAAAGTTGTTCAGTTCTTCTTTTTCAGTTTACAGCCTTTCAAATAGGCATGGAATGGTGTTGCCTTTTTTTTTTTAATATTTATTTTTTAATTGTAGTTGGACACAATATCTTTATTTTTATGTGGTGCTAAGGATTGAACCCAGGGCCGTGCTTGTGCTAAGCAAGCCTCTACCGCTGAGCCACAACCCCAGCCCTCATCTTATGGTTTTGATTTGCATCTCCCTAATGATTACTGATACTGAATATCCTTTCATATGCTTGTCACCGCATATATTTGGTGAAATGTCTCCTCAAATCTCTTTTTTGTTATTTTGTTGAGCTCTTTTTGTTGTTTTGTTTGTGGTGTTGAGACTCAAACCCAGGACCTCCTTTATGTTAGCCAAGTTTGTTTTTTTTTTAACCATTGAGTCTGTTTAGTTGTTAATGTTTCAAGAGTTCTTTATATAATCTGAATACAAATTCTTTATCATATATCTGATGAGTAAGTATTTTCTCCCTGTCAATGGCTTCTTCCCTCCCTCCCTCCCTCCCTTCCTTCTCTCTGTCATAACAGTTGACACAATACTTTTGTAATTTTTTTGTATAGAAATGATAGCTTAGTCAATAATGTTCAGAAATACTTGTTAAGGACTGGGGATATAGCTCAGTGGTGGAACACTTGTCTCCCATGTGTGAGGCCCTGGGTTCAATCCCCAGTACCACCAAAGGAAAATAGAAAAAAACTCTTCAAGAATTATGCATATTATTAGCGTATTCAGAAGTTGTCAGCCATTGAAGAGTGCAGTTGTAAAAAGTGTAGCTAAACCACGGGTGGAAATGCATCAGTTGAATATATAATTACTTCTGATGAATCCATAACTATTTTCTTCTCAAACAGAGGGCAACCAAGGTGAATGTTTAATTTTTTGTACCTTTTCACAAACTTAGGTTATTCCATTCTTCTTAGCTCTAAGAAGTAAGGCTCCATTTAATCCACGGTTTTCTCAAGATCCTTATCTGGATCTAAATGGTTTGGATTCAAGGTCAAGGGGCCACATCTGTTAATGGCCTTCTTGCCAAGTTGAGTCTTGGGATAGTGCAGGGTATGACATGCAAGAAACAAGGAGTGTATGTGTGTGTGTGTGTGTGTGTGTGTGTGTGTGTGTGTGTGTTTTTTGAGATGGTGTCTCGGTCGTTGCCCATGTTGAATTTGTGATCATCTATCTGTCTCAGCCACCTGAGAAGCTGGGATTACAGGCAGGCTTAATACTGAGCCTGGCTTTAAACAGTCTTTATGGCAGAGCACAGGTTCTTAATTTGGGTGAAATCTAGTTTTATCCTCTTCTTTTATTTGTGCTTTTATGTCCTTTCTGAGAAATCTTTGCTGAACCCAAGATCACTAAGGTTTTCTCTTGTTTCATAGAACTTTATAAAGTTTTAGCTATTATATAGTTCAGTCTGTGGTTCATTTGAGTTAATTTTTTTTAAAGAGAGAGAAAATTTTTTAATATTTATTTTTTATTTTTCAGTGGACCCAGCATCTTCATTTTATTTTTATGTGGTGCTGAGGATCGAATCCAGCGCCCAGCGCATGCCAGGCGAGCGCCCTATTGCTTGAGCCACAAGTTAATTTTTTTAAAATACTTTTTTAAGATGTTTTTTAAGATCGAACCCAGTGCCTCACACTTGCTGGACAAGTGCCCTACCACTGAGCTACAACTCCAGCCCTTGAGTTAATTTTTACATATAGTATGACATATGGGTCAGAGTTCGTTTTCTTTTTTTTTTTTTTGATATATAGAAAATTTTAATGACAAATAACAAGGTTGATGGAGTGAACATGTACAATTCTGCACCTATTACAGAATAATCATTCTTTTTTTTTAATGTTTATTTTTAGTTTTAGGTGGATACAATATCTTATTTTTATGTGGTGCTGAGGATCGAACCCAGTGCCCCATGAATACCAGGCTAGCATGCTACCACTTGAGCCACATCCCGAGCCCCAGAATAATCATTCTTAAGCACTCATGAATCATTTATAAAAGTTGGACTGTGTTTTAGGCACTAAATCAAGAATCTGTAAATACCAAATAATTTCTTTTAATGAGGTCAGTTTCTTTTACCACCATGTAATTAAGTCAAAGAAAAATAGTAAAAATATGATTTTAAATATCTTCACATTTGAGATTTTAAAAGCATTTCATAGTCTTTTGTTCAGAACAATGAGTTAAAACCTTAGCACCACATAAAAATAAACAAACAAAATAAAGGCATTGTGTCCATGTACAACAACAACAAAAATAGAAGTAGCATTTTATTATTTATCAAGGTAGAAGACATTTTGTCTCATATTTAAATGTAGACACTTAGGACTTATTTCTTCACTTCTTTCCATTTCAGTTTATTTACTATTAATGTTATTTACAAGGATATATCCACTGTCCTATAATATCATCTCATTCACAATAAAATTTCTTTTGGTTTTGGGAAAAAAGAAAAAAGCATTTAATACTAATTTTAAACATTTGCTTTTAGTGTTTAAAGTTTTTTTACTGGTATTTATTAATTATAAGTAACATTAACTTTCATTTTCTGGGTCTTCTTTTTTTTTCACTATACACAATTGTAGCACAACTTTTCATTTCTCTGGTTTTTTCATTTTTCATTTTTCTCAGCTTTTCATAGCTGTCACCCATTATGTGCAGTCATACTTGTACCTAGAGTAACGACTCCATCTCATTTCCACCATCTTTCCTGCCCCCATGCTCCCTCTCCACCTCTCCCTCCCCTTTGCCCAGAGTTCATTTTCTTGCTTGTGGAAATTCAGTTCCTGTGCCATTTGTTGAAGACTGTTTATTCCTACAGAACTGTCTGTGTACGTTTATCCAAAGTCAATTAACGATGCACTTGAAGATCTCTTTGGATTTTGTTCTTTTCATCTGTTTTTAGCTAGGTGATGCCAGCTCAACTGTCTTGATTATTGTAGCTTTATAATGTAGAAATAAAATAGTGTAAGTTGTCCAATTTTCTTCTCCTCCCTCAAAGTGTAGCTATTCTAAGTCCTTTAGATTTTCACATAAGCGTTTGAATAGTTTTTTAAAATATAAAGCATTCTGAGACCAAAATGTTTCAGAATTGCTGTCTTATTGTATGGCTGTGGGTGTATTTTCTAACTCCTTTGTGCCTCCCCTTTTTCTCATTTTAAAATAGAGAGAGGGAAGTATCTGCCTACAGAATCTGCTATAAAGATCATGGAAAGTATTTGATGTAGTATAGTACTGAGTACATTATAGATGCTCAGTAAATTTATAGTTAGTTTCTTTTCTCAGCTGTCTTTCTCTTCATTATTTCAAGTTGGTTTCTAGCATCTCCAGAGCCAAATTGAAGAGAAAAGAGAACTATTTCTTCAGTATCTCAACCAGAAGTCTTGTTATTGAGTTTTATTGGCCTTAATTGACCTGAATTGGGATTGTGTATTTGTCCCTGAACTACTTACATAGGTGGGGTGGATATCTGATTGGACTGAGCCACTTTTTCCACTGTTACAACTGGAGGATAAGTCAATTTTCAAATTATATGCCTATGAAAATTGAGGGATGTAGGGGAAAGAGGACTGAATGATAGAAAGGAAACTCATAGATATTCACTACTTGTGCTCCTGTGCAAGCACACATATATGTATATAATATACTATAGTAATAATGGATAGCAGACTCCTAATGAAAAAATCATGGTTCTTTTCATTTGATTTCAGTTAATAATGGGACTTGGTACCCAGGGGGCAGAGAAGAAGAGTGCAGCATCTATTGCCTGTTTCTTGGCAGCCAATGGCGCTGACCTTAGCATTCGAAATAAGAAGGGTCAATCTCCACTTGATCTCTGTCCTGATCCAAGTCTCTGCAAAGCGTTGGCAAAGTGTCATAAAGAAAAAGTCAGGTGTGTATTATTTATTATCATAAACTTTAATATTCCATAAAGTATTATGTGGTTATATAATAGAGGAATTGAAAGTGTCTTTGTACAATTCCTGTATCCTTTTGTTGCTCCTTTCTTTCCTGAAAAGTATCTGTTATTTCATGTTGTTTTCCATGTTGTTAAGTGTACTGCTTTATGCACAGTATGTTTAAGATACTTTTCTAAAACTACTGATTTTCTAGGAATGTATGTGTTAGAAGAATTTATCTGTAAGAAAAGGTGTTCAAAGCCAGCCTCAGCAAAAAGGAGTCACTTAGCAACTCAGTGAGACCCTGTCTTTAAATAAAATACAAAATAAGGCTGGGGATGTGACTCAGTGGTGGAGTGCCCGAGTTCAATCTCCGGTACCAAAAAAATGAAAGAAAGAAAACATGTTACTAGTAAATTTTCTGTGACATTAGATATATTTAAAATTTTAATATTTTTCTAAGAGGGACAATTTATATTTTATGAACAAAATACATCTCATACTAAACTTGGTAACAATTCTAACACACCGAATAGAGCCTGACAGGCACTCAGTGAAGTATCAATGAAGGATTGAAACGGTGAACAAATAAGAGAAACCAATTCCTTGTGGAGTTTTCTCTAAAGATGATTATTTCACATTTGCCTTTTTTTCTGAAAGTAAAATATGTCAGTGATATTTTTATGATTTAAATTTTTTTCTTATGAGCTGTTGTAGATATACAAAAAGGAACACATCTCTACTGTTTTATCCTAATATTGCTATGCAATATTATTGCCCTTTATGTCCATTTCTTGTTGCTAAGAATTTCAGTGGATATCCCTTGACCTTTGTGTTCTCTTACTTCTCATAATTTATGTGTAGTGATGAAATGGCATCTCTTTGGAACCCATGCATAGAGCTGTGTTATTGGCGAATGTGATATAATGAGATATATGTATTTAAGTGTATACTTAAGGAATATTAAATTCTATTACAGAAAGATGCATCTATAGATAGATACAAGGTACTATAATAATAGTGTTTACATAAACCTAGAAACACTGTAATAACTTTTGAACAGTGGAGCCAAGGATAGAACCTGTGTGTTTTCATGAGTTTCTGAAGCTTATGGTAGAAACAGTACCTTTCTGTAGGTGTAATTAGTCACACACATGTATTTCTGTGTTTTGTATCTATATTTTTATAGATATATTTTGTCTTTCTGTAACATAATTTTATATTCCTTAAGGATAAACTTAATGAAATGTCGAAAAAGCAGCTGGAGTGTCATATTTTTTGAAGTGTTCTATAAGTTGTGGACTCTGGTAATGCCTCATCTTGTCTTTAGTTAGTATAACTAACATGGTTGCTAGTTAGAATTTTTGTTTTATTCCTAGTCCTCCTTCTGCTTTTATGTGTGTATGTGTGTATACACACAACAGATTCTGAGTATTGTTTATGTTAAAATGTTTTTTATTTCTTTGTTAGAAGATTCATCCTTTTCTATTGAGTGAGGAGGATTCATGTAGTTCGAAGTTTGAAATAGTAGTAGAAGCAGATAGAGATGTATATATAGATAAATAGATAGATATTTATATGAACACTTGATTTTTTTAAACATAAACAATTGTTTTTGCATATACTAATAGTGCTGTGGATTTTTTTTCTGAGAGAGAAAGAGAGAGAGAGAGAGAGAGAGAGAGAATTTTTTAATATTTATTTTTAGTTTTCGGTGGACACAACATCTTTATTTTATTTTTTTTATATGGTGCGGAGGATCGAACCCAGCGCCCCGTGCATGCCAGGCGAGTGCATTACCGCTTGAGCCACATCCCCAGCCCTACTGTGGATGTTTTAAAGACAATTAGTGAATTTGTTACTGAAATTTAAAAAAAAAACTAGTTATAGATGGACACCATACCTTCATTTTGTTTATTTATTTTTATGTAGTGCTAAGATCCAACCTAGTGCCTCACATGTGGTAGGCAAGCACTTTACTATTGAGCTACAACCTCACCCTGTTACTGAAATATTTTGATGGGCTTAATTTGGAATATTTTCCTTTATTAGTGGTCAAGTGGGTTCTCGAAGTCCTTCTATGATCAGTAATGATTCTGAAACCTTAGAAGAATGTATGGTGTGCTCAGATATGAAGAGAGACACTCTTTTTGGCCCTTGTGGACATATTGCAACCTGTTCTTTATGTTCTCCACGAGTCAAAAAATGCCTCATCTGTAAAGAACAAGTTCAGTCCAGGACAAAGGTAATTTTTTTTATGTAGTAGTTTATCATTTTATGAAGTTCTTTGAGACTATAAATAATAATAGAAAAGACTATCTAATATAAGATTTGTTTAATTTTGTTCTTCCAAGTAACATTTTCAAATATAAGAATGTATAATTTATACATTTATTAGAATAAGAATTTCTGAATTTATTGCTGGTTTACAGTTTTATCTTAGTTTGCCAACATAATTTATTATTTGAATGTAACTATTACTCTCAGAAAAAATTTTTAGCTCAATGTTTTTCCTTTTTTATACCTAAAGTTTTACAGTTAAAAAATATTATCTACTGTTTTTCTTCCAAAGCCCTCTGTAACCTAAAGATTTGTGTAAATCTACTTTATATTGTATACTGTGAAATTTTCAAACCTGTAGAAAAGTACGAGAACTAAAATGCCCACCCAGCAGTTTTGCTGGGTTGATTTTAAAGTGTTTGACTATAAAGAAATAGTGACCCCAAGTGGTTAAAAGGCAGTGAACATATTCATGAAAGTAAAACAAATAATAAAACTGGTATTTTGTTGGATTTGGAAGCATGGATTTTATAGCAATTAGAGAATTACAAACACATAAAAAATTAACACGGACCATTTCTGTTGAAATTGCAAAAATAAGTTTCCAAAAAATGCTAACAAGAAAAGTATGAAATAGTCATTTTCTAAACACTGCTGGAGGCTGGGAGGCCATTCTGACATATCACATGCTTTCACTTAATAATTCCACTCCTGGGAGGAAAATTATGCTTTCAAAGATTTTTTTTAATGGGAGAATGAATAAATATATGGTTGTTAAATCAATTTACTATATTATCTTAAACTCTTTAAAAACAATGTTAGATGATTCAGTGTTGGGGCTAGATTTAGAATCCAGCAATAATAGGTTCCTAACTAACCATGTTTTACTGAATTCTGTTATTACTTTATGTAAATTCTGTGTACATATTGAGGCATAAGTTGAGAAAGTTGGGGAGGGGGCGTGTGCAAGAGTACACTTGCACATGAGTATGTGAGAATGCATGTGAGCATATGCTTGGAATTTTGGGAAGTTATAGGTGGGTGGTGTTATCATTTTTGGAGAGTAGTTTTAAATGACACAAGAAAGAGCTAAATATGACCTTGTGTTAGAAAGAAAAAGAATAGATAGTAGATCAATGTGAAGCCAAGGGCACTAGAGATTGGGTGAGGGGAAAAAAGAAACCAGAGTCAAGGTCGTTAATAGTCACACATCAAAATTGAATTCATCTAGTAGATATGAAGAGAGGAGCTAACATTGAGAGAAATTATAGAAAGATTGGAAGACTTGTAGTTTAGGGAGAAAGAATAATCCAAAGCTTTGGGCCCCAGGCAGTATGGGAATTGACCAACTTCCAAAATAGTGTGCTTTTAGAGTTCCTTATATGTACGTAATAGAAAAATCCCTCTTGAACTTTAACAATCTGATTCATCTGGCTAGATTTTTATTAATGTTAGATATCTATCTTCTCTTATTTATTTTTATACTCTGATTTGTTCATTATCCTATCAGTTCCCTTTCAAATGTAGTTTCTGGAAAAAAATTGAAGTCCAGCCCTTTCTTCTTGACTTCAGAGGAAATGAAGTTTTTCTACATGATTTTTTAGGTTGGGAAGGGAGACTAATGCAGAAATAGCTGTTGTTAAGGTAGAGTGCATAAATATGTGAAAATGAGCAACTAGGAAAGTAGAAGATAGAGGGGATATGTGTATTAAGGACAGAGAAATGTAATACATATTTATATCCTGTATTTGGATATAAAAGGAGTTGTTAGAGTTATTAGATTTATCTGTAGTTTTTTACTCTGTGCTTTTGCTTCTTCACTGTAGATTGAAGAATGTGTGGTATGCTCTGACAAGAAAGCAGCTGTTCTTTTTCAGCCTTGTGGACACATGTGTGCTTGTGAGAGTAAGTTGCCTGTATGAAACTTCCTCAGTTATAATTACAACAATATGAAGTGAAACAAAATTTATAGAATATATATAGAGATATATATATTCAGTCTCTATATATTCTATCAGACTGATAGAATATCAGACTATCAGCTATTTTCCTCTGCTTGGAGTAGTAGATGAGGCTGAATATACTCTGTTGTATCAGTTTGGATTTTTAAAAATAAATTTAAATTTATTTATTCTAAATTGTTATTTATGCATTTCAATTCATAGTACACATACAGAGCACAATTTTTCATGTCTCTGGTTGTATACAAGGTAGAGTCATACCATTCATGTCTTCATACATGTACTTAGGGTAATGATGTCCATCGCATTCTACTGTATTTCCTACCCTCATGCCCCCTCCTTTCCCTCCCCTTTGCCCTATCTAAATTTCTTCTATTCCTCCCATGCTCCCTGCTGCCCTCATTATGGATTAGCATCCACATATCAGAGAAAACATTTGGCATTTGGGTTTTTGGAATTGGCTTAATTCATTTAGCATAATATTCTCCAGCTCTATCCATTTACCTGCAAATGCCATGATTTTATTCTCTTTTAATGCTGAATAATATTCCATTGTTCATATGTACCACAGTTTCTTTATCCAATTCATCTAGTGAAGAGCATCTAGGTTGGTTCCACATTTTAGCTATTGTGAATTGTGCTGTTATAAACATTGATGTGGCTGTGTTCCTATAGTATGCTATTTTTAAGTCCTTTGAGTATAAACCAAAGAGCGGGATAGCTGGGTCAAATGGTGGTTCCAATCCCAGTTTTCCAAGGAATCTCCATAAATGGGATGAATTCAAACTTTCCATATTGGTTGCACCAATTTGCAATCCCATCAGCAATGTATGCGTATGCTTTTTCCCCCACGTCCTCAACAAAACTTGTTTATATTCTTAATAGCTGCCATTCTGACTGGAGTAAGATGAAATCGCAGAATAGTTTTGATTTGCATTTCTCTAATTGCTAGATATGTTGAACATTTTTTCATAGATTTGTTGATTAATTGAATATCATCTTCTGAGAATTGTGTGTTCAGTTCCTTGGCCATTTACTAATTGGGTTATTTGTTTTTTTCGGCGTTAAGTTTTTTGAGTTCTTTATATATCCTAGAGATTAGTGCTCTATCTGATGTGCGTATGGTAAAAATTTGCTACCAAAATGTTTGTTCACCTCACTGATTGTTTCTTTTGCTGAGAAGAAGCTTTTTAGTTTGAATTCATCCCATTTATTGATTCCTGATTTTATTTCTTCTGCTATAGGAGTCTTATTAAGGAAGTCGGGGCCTAATCTGACATGATGAAGATTTGGGCCTACTTTTTCTTCTGTTAGGCACAGGGTCTCTAGTTTAATTCTTAGGTCCTTGATCCACTTTGAGTTGAGTTTTGTGCATGGTGAGAGATAGGGACTTAATTTTATTTTGCTGCATATGGATTTCCAGTTTTCCCAGCACCATTTGTTGAACAGGCTATCTTCTCCAATAAATGTGTTTGGCGCCTTTGTCTAATATGAGATAACTATATTTATGTGGATTTGTCTCTGTGTCTTTACTGTTGTCTTTACTATGTGTCTTTACTATTTGTCTCTGTTCTTTACTATTGGTCTACAAGTCTATTTTGGTGCCAATACCAAGTTGTTTTGTTACTGTTGCTCTGTAGTATAATTTAAGGTCTGGTATTGTGATGCTGAGGATCGAACCCAGTGTCTTGTGCGTGCTAGGTGAGCACTTTACCACTGAACCACAATCCCAGCCCCTTATTAATGTTTTAAGTGTAAAATTTAATAGAAATAAGTAGCAAAAGTAATATTTTAATTGATGCTTTTCCTTGTAAGACATGTTTGTGTTACTAATTTGCAGATTGTGCTAGCCTAATGAAAAAGTGTGTACAGTGTCGGGCAGTAGTTGAACGGAGAGTGCCTTTCATTATGTGCTGTGGAGGAAAAAGTTCAGAAGATGCCGCTGATGATATCTGTAAGTGAATTTTCTTAAAGCATTTTCTTATTTGCTTTCTTGTTGGGATTTTCTTGAATATCTCTCCCCATTTATTTATTTTATTTATTTTTTAACAATTTTTAAAAAATATTTTCTAGTTGTTGACGTACCTTTATTTTTCATTTATTTATATGTGGTGCTGAGGATTGAACCCCGTGCCTCACACATGCTAGACAAGTGCTCTGCCACTGAGCCACAACCCCAGCCTCACTCTCCCCATTTTTAATACATTGTTGCTTTATGAAAAATAAGCTAAGTGAGTTGGATCCACACAGCGGGACCAGTATAGTTTTCTGGTGCTTTCGTTATAATTTTGAGATTATAGATTATAGACCTTAATATATATGTCTTTTGACGATCCTCATGTGTGGTATAAAGAATATTGTATTCTTGCTTAAAGAATATCAGCAGTAGAGCGTTTGCCTGGCACATGAGAGATCCTGGGTTCCATCCTCAGCACCACATAAAAATAAATAAAATAAAGGTATTGTGCCCAACTACAATGAAAAAACTTTTTTAAAAAAAAATGAATATTTGCTCTCTATTTTTAAGATAAAATTTTGGGTGATGCTGGAGGGCGGGAAATCCAGGGCTTTGTGCATGCTAACTACATGCTGTTCCATTGAGGTACACATGAACCCAATTTAGTGTATCTTGAGGGGAAACATCATATTACAAGTTACTTCTTCAGTTTGCAAAAATATAAACCTAGTTTCTTTTTGTTGAAGGTCTCCAAGTTTATTTAAGTTGTTTGTATTTTATGGAATAGTAGGAATGCTAAACTGTAACATAGCAAACAAGTAGAAAGATGAAAAATAATTACTTTTTAAATTTGATTTTGTCATACTAGGATTGAACCCAGCCAGGGCCTTATGCATGTGGGGCAAGTATTCTACCACTGAACTACGTCCCCAATCATTACCTTCAGCCTTTTAAATAATACAGCTGTTTAAAATTATTTTTTGTCTTTTAGCCAGATGGTTTCTTTGTTATATAAATGTGTTTTTGAACAGATGAGAAAAAACATTATTGTACTCACTTCTGTCCAAAGCTTTTGTCTTTTTTTCACAAATAGAGCAGAATAAAAATCCCAGGGATGACCAGGAGTAAAAAGACCAAGAATACAGAGAATAGGAAACATGAAATTAAGGATTTCCCTTTATTTTTGCAGTCTACTGATAAAGGCCTTTCTTGAGTTCCTCATTTCAGATCAGTAACAAGAAGCAAATTTGGACATAAAGAAAGGCGTTTTTTGTGTGTCTTCATAAAAATAATCTGAGAGACTTTAATTAGGACTGCCAAAACTGCTACCTGCTTTTTTGAGTTCTGTGGTATAGGAGCAGAGAAAATAAGCATGAAATATATTTGTGAACTTCCAAACAAAGCAGGAAGAGCCTTGGAAAACCTAGAAGTCTGTGGATTGTTGTCTAACAGTGTTAAATAAAATTAGAAATTAATGTGCAAGACAGTATTTTTGAAGCTTAAAGAATGTGACTATTGTATCTATTGTCCAAGCATGAAAAATTTTTTAAAGATTCTTATATATAGTCTTGTTTTTAAATAAACAAAATAGTAATAATTTTAGAAATATCATTTTATGTTAAAACAGGAATAACTAAAATTTTTTTATCTCTGTTATAGCAAGCGGGAATATTCCAGTGTTACAAAAGGACAAGGATAATACCAATGTCAATGCAGATGTGCAAAAGTTGCAGCAACAGTTACAGGACATTAAGGAGCAGGTAATGATTTTGTTATGTTGAACAGTAGTTCTCATATGCTATGTGATATTTTTTGGTAAAAGTAGTTGAATTTTCTCTAGATAGCATAGTTTAAAGTATTGTATTACTTGTAGCATTTGAATATTTGTAATGAATAGTGTCAGAGCAGGAGATTTAGCCAGGTATTTTTCCAAAGTAGAAAACATGTAAATGACTAATAAATATGGGAAAAAAATGCTCAACCACATTACTAACTAGGAAAACCACAGTGAGGGACCTTTTCAAATCTGTTAGAGTGGGGAAAGTCCAATCTAACAAAGAATGTATAGTAGCCATAACTCTTACACTGCTGGTGGAATATGAATTAATAAAAACACTTTGGAAGACAGTTTGTCATTGCCTAACAAAACTGAACAGGAAGAAAAACTTGTTTAGGAAGAAAAACTTGGAAAAAATCATATATGAGGCATTTAAAGTTAAGGGTAGTGGTTTTTCTTGACTGGAGGCACAAGGGAAGTTTCTAGAGCCAGTTACCTGAGTTTTATCACTTTGTGAGCTTTTATGATTTATATATATATTTGTGTATATGTGATACATTGATAGAAAGGAAAGAGAGAGAGAGTGAGTATTTGCATAGTAAAGCAAATGCAAAATTCAGAATGGTGGTTATCAATAAATGGTGGATGGAAGGGATTGAGGAAGTTGTTGAAGGGGTTTCAAAAGTGAGAATAGCATTCTATACTTTAAACTCACTTTTGGTTATATTGTTTTTAATATCTTATACATATCAACAAAGGAGTATATCTACTCAATATTTAACCAAATCAACAAGTGAAAGAAACTGGCTGAAATTTGGAGGTATGAGGTACATAAGAAAGCAAGTCCTTTTTTTTGGCCCGGCCTTAACTGTTCATTCAGTTTTTTGCTGCTGTGACTAAAAGGTCTGACCAGAAAAATTTTAGAGAAGAAAAGTTTATTTGAGGGCCCACAGTTTCAGAGGTCTTAGTCCATAGAAGGCTGACTCTATTCCTAGGGGATTAAGGTGAGGCTGAACATCATCGCAAAAGACTGTGGTGGGAGGGAAGCGTCTCACATGGTGATCAGAAAGCAGAGACTCCATTCTCCAGAGACAAAATATATATCCCATAGCCACACTCCCAGTGAACCACTCCCTCCTGCTATACCCCACCTCTATCCAGGTACCACTCAGTTAATCCCATTAGGAATTAATTCACTGATTAGGTTAATTAATTCACTGAATTAATTAATTTGATGAAAAAGTTATAACCCAATCATTTCTCCTCTAAACCTTCTTGCATTGTCTTTACACATGAGCTTTTGGAGGACACCACATCTAAACCATAATGCTTACCATTTGACCCAACAGCTTATTCTGATTCAAAGGTTTGAGCAGCAA
Organism: Ictidomys tridecemlineatus; assembly: GCF_052094955.1. Taxonomy (NCBI): domain Eukaryota; kingdom Metazoa; phylum Chordata; class Mammalia; order Rodentia; family Sciuridae; genus Ictidomys; species Ictidomys tridecemlineatus. Next base: position 47,395,181 of record NC_135489.1, on the reverse strand, counting down.
AAATGTTCTTTCTGTGATTTAGCATTACATCAGTATAACCATGCAGTTATAACTCAGTGAGTTCACTTTCTGAATTTATAAGAAAGTAACGTAGTCATAGATAGTAACCCAAGATAATGAATCACCACTGGTAACTAGTTTAGAATTGACTATAATGTATTTATTAGGCATTTAAACACCCATATGAAAAGATGAAAACTTTGATTGCATTCATTTTCTTTTTTTAAATCCCATACTTAGCAGTTGTTATATAGTAAGTAAGTAAAGATAAATAGGGTTTTAAAGGTTCTTAAGTAGATCGAAACATATCTGACTCATTCTGATACAAAATAAAACGTTTTAAAGAATTCTGAAGCTTCTAACATCTCCATTTTTTTCTCATTTCACTTAAAGTTGATCTTTTTCTTCTATGAAAAGCATTTTATCTTAGTATGAATTTAAATTTTGTGGATTTTTTGTTTGTTTGTTTGTTTTGTTTTGCAGTGCTAGGGATTGAGACTATGATCTAACATATGCTAGGCAAGTTCTCTACCACTGAGCTACATCCCTAGCCTTTTACATTGAATAATGAAACTTTTTTTTTCCTTTTACTAATTTATACATTTTATTGGAATAAAAGGTGAAAGATTTATGTTGTCTGAAGAGAAACCAGAGTATTATATGCACTGATGAGACTTAACTGAATTCTCTTATGGATCCTAAAAGAATAAATTCAGCTCTACTCTTTTTAGTGGTGCTGGGGATGAAACCGGGCATTGCACATTGCTAAGTAAGTGCTCTGGTTGAGCTATAGCCCCAGCCTTCAGTACTACTTACATCCAAAGTTTAGCACCCCAAAACAAGTTTATTCTTTCTTAAAAATCCATATAATCATATTTTATCACCTTAGTATTTAAGTAGTTTTAATCAAACTAATTTTCTGAGAAATGTTGGGATTTCTTGGAGGAACACCTATTAAGGTTAATTAGGAAAACCAAAGAAAACATCTGAGTAACTCTCTTCACTTAAATATCTCCTCTTTCTATTACCACCTTGTCTCTTTAACAGGCAAAAACTAATTTCAGTTGTAATTAAGAAAGTATTCATATTAGCTAGGCATGGTGGCACATGCCTATAACTCCAGCAACTTGGAAAGCTGAGGCAGGAGGATCCCAAGTTTGAGGCTAGCTTCAGCAATTTAGTGAAATCCTCTCTCAGAATAAAAATATAAAAAGGACTTGGGATGTCTAATAACATAGCTCAGTAATAAGGTACTCCTGAGTTTAATCCCAGTACCAAAAAGAAAAAGGATATTAATATTAAAGCAATAGCACAGGCTACATAGATATATTTACTTTTAGAAATAAGAGTAGTTATTAATTATTTAGAATTCCAGAAAATTTAATGAAAATGAAACTGTTTTAATGATGTGAAAAAGGTGGTTTGGCTTTTTCAAAATCCAAAAGGATGTGATTTTTCTCTAGCTTTGCTTTTAGATGTAACAGTTTGCTTGGAGGAGCGTGGTAAACAATTTAAACCACAAGTCTTTTTTTTTTTAAATTAATCTCTGGTATTGTCAAAGTTGGTAACTACATTGCCGTATAAGCTTCAAACCTATATGTCTTTTTTTTTTAATAGTTATTTTTTGTTGTAGTTGGGCACAATACCTTTATTTTAATGTGGTGCTGAGGATAGAACTCAGGGCCTCACACGTGGTAGGTGAGTGCTCTACTGCTGAGCCACAACCCCAGCCCCTTATATGTCTTTTAATCTAGACATTTTTGCTTATGTATTTTTTTTCTGTTATTAGGGAAAAGATATAATTCAGAATGAAGTGTAGTATTAAGGTAAAATTTGTTATAAGATTAAATATGTTTTTGTGTATAAATATGACTTCCTAGAATATTTTCACATAAGTATACCTAACAAACTAAATTCTTCAAGTATGAAGTTTATTAATATGTAGCTAAGGGTAATTATTTTTAACTTAAGGAATTTGCATTGCTAGTAGAACAGTATAGCACATTTTAAGAGTAAGAGCTCTGGGGCTATGTAATCTGAGTTTACATTCTGGCATACTGCTTGCCTTGAGGAAGGTTTGAACCCCATTAAGCTTTAGTTTCCTTGGTTTTTTTTTTTTTTTTTTTAAACACAGGAGTGATGATAGTACTGAGATTGTATGGTATCTAGCCTCATTCTGGCAAGTGTTCATCTCTACACTGCTCCCACCCTCCAATACACCTGATATGTGGTAGTGTTTTTGTGCAAGAGCAGCTGAGTAGGACTGTTTTCATCCATTTCCTTTGTATTTTGTTTTATATTTAGTATTTACTTTATGTAGTACTTTGTATATTATCTCAATAGAACAACCAGTATTTATATTTTATAGGGATAACATTTTAAATTTTTAAAAAGCAACAAAATTATTTGAAACAACAACAAAAAAATTAATGATATAATGGAATTGTCACATAGTACATTTTAAAATACAAAATGTCTCAGCATTTATTATTTTATTATCTCACATTACAGACAATGTGCCCTGTGTGTTTGGATCGTCTGAAGAATATGATTTTCCTCTGTGGCCACGGAACATGCCAGCTCTGTGGAGACCGAATGAGTGAATGTCCAATTTGTCGCAAGGCTATTGAACGAAGGATTCTTTTGTACTAAGAAACACAGAGTGTTTTGTTAGCTAAAGTATGTGGTCATGGGATCTTTGTAGGCTTTTAACCTAGTTGGAAGTTCTAATGAAGTAATTTTTCATATCATAGTTTCTTTACTAGAGTACAATTTGCCTATCAATGTACTAGAAGAACAAAACTCTTCAGTTTTGATATCATGATTTTTGTTTATTTTTGTTTTCTTCTTCTTTTAAACTGGAAACATTAAATCCATGATAATTCATAGGTAATTTCCTTTTAAGTTCTAAGGGGAAAATCCTTTAAGGATCTCCTTTTATTTTTCTTTTTATTGCATTTTCTCTTTATAAATTTGTTAAACTCAAAAAATGTATTTCCATGTACATTTGTATCTTTCAGTTTATTATGATTTTATACAATGAAATGGCATGGGTACTCTGAGATGTAATGCATCAAGTGAAAACAGCAAGTCAAATTATTATGTCACATGTTAAATGATAAAATTATACTACAAATTCCACATGATTAAGGGACTATTGAAGAGAAGATTCTGTTTTTAAGATAATGAGAAGTTATCCAAATGTTTGTTTCTGAAATCTTAGTATCATTGGAAGCATAGATTAAGAGAATATTGACTCTGCATTTACCTTGTTTTCCAAATTTAAAAGGAAAACTGAATCAGATTACAGTTTTAAACAATCATAGTGAAGAACTGAAGAGGGGGGCAATAAAAAAGTACCTATTAACTGACCATTAACAGTTGCATTTCTAATATAAATTTATGCAGTCAGCCATTTAAAAATACCTGTGAAAAGTGTACTTCAGTTTTCCCTGTGATTACTTATCTGGGCTTGATCTAAACAGTGCAATGATATAGCCCCATTTGGGCCTCTGAGGTTCTATTCAGCTTGAATTCCTTGTCCAAAGGCAGCAATTTTTTTCCTCTCTATATCTATTCTGACAGTATTACTGATTTTATCTTCATCAAAGGCCTTACTTCCATTATTCTCTCTCAAATAGTAACTCCTTCTATAATGAAAACAGTTTCTTTATATCTACAGATGAAGATATTATTTAAACTGCCAACAATATCCAAGATACAGTAAATAACTTAATAACTGATACTTGTTTAGAAAGAGTACCCAGACATTTATAGAAATATGTCTGATTGCTTGTATAATATTCGGGGGGGTGCACACTTGACTCTAGAGCTTCTAATTGTTTTCTCTCCTTTGAATGAGTGATCTTTTGTATCTAGGGTAAATATATACACAAATGTTTTGGGGTTCCTTGCTGCTAGATTATTTAAAAAAATCAGCTGTTTACAATAATACCTACTATGTACTGTGTATAAGCATACTTCTAAGTATAGTGGATTTTTTTTTGTAGTTTTTTTCGCCCTTTAAATCTGGCTAGCTTTTCTTATTTCTGTTTTTCTTCTGTAACACCTGAATGTGAAAATATGAAGTGTCTAGCCCTCAAAGCACTGTTACTGGCTGTTTAATTATTAGCTGGCTGCTTGTGTAGTCTTAGCAATCCCATATCTGTGTTTAGCTGAGTAATCTTTATTATTTTGAATAGTAAAGTTTTTATAAATTTCAAATTTGAAACTTTATGTTGACTATTCAGTTATCTAGAAAGGGGCCACTGAGACTATTTTTAAAGTATATTTTGAGCTTCGTTTTTTAAAAAGATGATGTTCACATAGGGAGACAGACTTATTGCAAATTTGAAAAAAGCAGAAGTAGGGATTTTTCTTTTCTTCCAATCCATAGACTACCCATATTTCCACTAGGTCAGCAGGTAAGAAGGGAGCACCTGGCTGACTCTTGTAATTTGGCCAATCTGAGAACTGTGGAAAGGCTTAGTTGTTTTTCATTGAAGACTCTTTTGTCTTCTGAAGCTGCAGTGCTAAAATTTATATCCCTAAAAGGCAATATCATCTTCCAAGCTAATTTAATTATTTCCATCATATGAGAAATTGTTTTCTATTATAGAAGTTACAAAGTGACTATAAACTTCAGTGCTAAATACTTGCAGACTTTATCTGTATCACTTTGAAGTTTGTTTAATAAATAGAAAATGTTTTTCTTCATGTTTTCAAGCACCTAAAAATTAACGTTTTTGAGTTTGTGAGAGAGAATAAGATTAAGAATTTAATCATTTAAGTGACTTTTCTCCAACTCACTGAAACTGCTACCTCTTATATGTCTTTCAGCAGTACTTTGCCAATTAGATGTTTCCTTCTCATTATGTAAACCTTTTTTATCCTGTGTTTAAAAGAACTGTTTTCCTAGAATCATTAAAAAAAAACCATGCATTTATTTAAAAACTGTATTTATTGAGCTTCAGGGGCTAGATACACAATGTTGGGAAAAAAAGGGAGGGGTCAGCCTCTTAGCACTCTCAGAATTTATTGTGTGGCAGTTGTATATTTGAAGTCCTATCTGTAGAGGAAAGAAAGAAATCCAAAGGCACTGATAGCATTGCTTCCTAATGTTTTAGAAAACTTGTCAGTGAGTAATATTTGGATTCCCTTTCTATGCCCCCTCACCCTCCCACATTTTCTTCTTTATTCTTCTAAGACTGTCAGCTCTGTTACTCCAGACACACACAACTTACCAGATGGTGCTATCCTAATTGTATGTATTCACATCATTTAACATTTTTACTTATACTGTATACATATTTAATTTTGTCAGGAGAAAGATGTCAAGAAAAGATAATTTTGTATTAGTGAAGGAACTTTATTAGACAAGTGTTTAGCTGGACAAATTATGCTTGAAATATTTTTAATTTTAAACATTGCGAATTAACCAGTTAGCTATTTGAAGCATACAATTAATTGATAGATAATATTGCAAATAACTTTGTCATATTTTTAATGGCTTTAGCCATTAAGAGCATGCTAGCATATTGAAATGTTTGTTGCTTAAGATTTGTCCAGTTCAAATTTCAAAGCTTGCTGGGTCATTTTTAATGCACTAGAAACATCCTGCCTAGTTATGTGTTGCTTAATTGCTGTTCTTTGTTTATTCTGAATTCTGGACCCTTTTTGGACTAGGAATTAATTAAACTTAAAAAAACGAAGAGAACAGAAATGAGTCAGGGCATTGGGGTTGCAAAATGTGGGAAACAGAAAAGTCAATGTTTGAGTGTAGAAGAAAAAAAGAGGATCATGTAGATTTCATCAAAGCATTAGTGAAGAGAATATGCTTAATTGAAGAACAAAATGGGTCTCTTAAAATCATTTAGTTTAGTTTAATCGACAATTGTTTTGTAAATTATAGACTTTAACAGCTTGCTTTTTTTAATTCAAAAGGAAAAGCACTTATCCTCTCAGTGTCTAAAAGTGTTTTATAGTAATAATTTGTATAAAAATTGAATTTTGGAATAGACTTTTTGCATTTTTTTATTGTGGTAAAAAACATAAAATTTGCCATCTTAACTATTTCTAAGTGTACAGTTCAGTACTGTTAAATACATTCACATTGTTGTGAAACAGATCTCTAGAATTTTATCTTTGTAAAACTGAAATGTTTTACCCAGTAAACAACTCCTCTTTTCTTTCACTCCACTGTGGAATGGAATTTTGACCACGTATAAATTCAACACCTGATTTATTTAGTAGTTAGTGTTTGCACACTCTGAAGTCATGGTAAACGTCAAGTCTCTAAAATTTGGGGCAATAGCATTTCTCTCCCTCTGCCCCAATTGTTATTAATAATAATTGGGTAGGTTTTAAATGCTTGTTTATTGAAAGAGTTTGTTGTTTCATTTTGAGTCAAAGGGGAGAAACATACGTTAAGTATCACAACTAGGTAAACTTGGAATTTGTAGCAAATTGGGGGGAGGTAATAGACTTTCACAAATTATGTGTGCCTTGTTGAAAATGTCCATTGTCTTTAAATTTACCATCAAAGTTTCAGAATATGTTTTTCTCTCAAAAACGTAACCTAATTTTACTTGCTTGAATATTATGATAGGAATGCTTACTGATATTACTTGATAATATATATCCTTGGAACTTTAACACACACATATATATCAATGGCAGTATTAATGATTCCACTTGTACTTTAAAACATTAAATTTGAGGAAACTTTAATGTCTTGTGTATAGTGCTTTACTACAGTGAGGGGGGAAATTCTTTAGATTGAGCTTCAATGTACTGATAAATGGTTAGTAGTGGGTTAAACTGTAGTATAAATGTAAACTAGATGGTGGAGCTGATGCATTAAAATTGTAAGTTGCATTTTCTACCTCCTTTTCTGTCAGAGTATTACTTTTTCCGTCATTTTTTCTTATGTGTGGTAAAGAGGAAATGAGAACCTGAGATTAAAATTGAGATTTTTATTTTGTTGGGAACTTAAGTGGTAGGTACAGGAGAAGTGACTTGTCACGTTAATTTGGTGCCTGAATCCATAACTATAAGATAATTGGTGTGTACAAAATGTCTTAAGATAATATTGCTGAATATTTTAATTTTCCTGTATAGTCTCTTGATTTGTTTCATAAACATGACTTCTTTCCTCCAAAAAAAAATCTTATAATTTTTATAAAATAAATAAGTGTGCCATTTTGTTTGAGATATAATTTCAGGAAGCTATTGAAAGTTCTGACTCAGGGCTTTTTAACAGTTTAAGCAATTGTTAGTTTTTTGGAAACTCCATCTACATAATTCTTCAGTGCCTTGAAAGAATTATTAACTTGGCAACACTATTAAACTTTATAGAAGATGGTCTCTAGTACACGTGTGACATTATATACACGTTTAAAAGTCATACTACTTAATCTTGTGTCATAGCGATACTGCACATGTGCTGGGTTTGCATAATTCTTTAAAGGAAGTTTTCTAGATTTGCACTTGATATTTGTTTTTTTTAATATACTGATAATTTATGGCCATGACACTGTTACCAGAAAAATGTTTCTATGTTGTCATTATGCAAAGTGATCTACAAGTAATTTCTGGGAAGAGAGTGAGAGAGAAAGCTTACACAGTTTGCTGTTTAGTATTAATGGAGGATAAGTTTGGGAAACACAGATTGTGTTCCCCTCAAACGAAACAAAACAAAAAAAATGATACCATTTAAAAATATTTTTAAAGGAAATTATGAATTGCATGTCATTCTTCATTATAGTCTTAGAGACTAAATCCACAAAATTGTTTTTCTATGTTCAGTATGCTTGTGTCTTTCTAAATGCATTCGAATCAGTGATAGAAAACGGTTTTAGTAGTGTTTTGCTCTGTATTCATTATTTAGCTTTCAATATTGGATTAGGTTAAAAATCTTATTTGTGGATGTAGTTATGTATGGCAAAGGATTCTTGCTTACTATCTTTTGTTAAAAAATGCTAATAATGAGAGCTAAGCTTTTAAAAACAAATGCAGACATTTACCATGAATAAAACCTGTGGTGTAATATCATATAATGCTTTTCTCTGATTTTTTAAAACTATTCTTTATAGTAATATACATGAATTTTTATTTTTAAGGCATTTGAAAACAAATCTCAATACATCAAAAAAATCTATTATTGTTGGAAAGGAAATTACCATATCTTTGAGAGACAAGGACATTCATCTCCAACTCAATATAAGAAGTAAGCATCCACATCTAGAAGGCTCCCATTGCAATTGTTTACATTTCAGGTACCTCTATCTAAGGGCCAAAGAAACTTTCATACTTTAACACCTCCACACTCTTTCAGGATAAAAGTGTGTTGTGAAAATAGTCTGAATAGGATAAACTTCATAAAAAGTAAATCAAGTCAGGAAGACTCAGCTTTTCTTTTTAAAAAACCATCTTATTCCTCTTCACAACTCAGATGTAGATTTCATTTTCAAGGTAGACATTTTAGAGCAATGATTTCTTTGACTTTTATAGTGTTTTGTGACTGTATAAGTCATTGAATGGTTTAGGGGGTTATTTTTGCAAGTTAATATAAGCACTTATTTGTAGGTTGAGAGGTTGTCTAGTTCTAGTTCAAAAGATGTCCATCTCAGATGTTTAAGAGAAAAACCATCTAAACAAAATATTTTGTTTATTTGAAAAAAATCTGTATTTCACCTTTAAAATTATATTTTGGATAACCTTTAAGTGTATTTTTTGTTTATTCTGTTGCTGTATAATTAGATATTTCATGCTGATATGTCTTTTAATTTGAAACTGTATAATAGCTTTTTGAAATAAAGAAATTTTAGAAAATCTGCTTTATATTTATCATTGACAATTATTCATCCTTCACAGAGGTTAAAATTACTTGATAGTTGTATAGTATGGTATTTTCCAAACTTAACGTTTAAATAATGTATTGTGGAGCAAGAATAAGTAGGAATTTATAATAAGGAATAAATGGATTAAAATAGAATACCAAAATTGATCTCTCGGGTAAATTTCTGAAGAATGGTCATTTGGCTAACAGTTTCTCCCTTTATTAAAAAAAAAAAAACTAGTTGATAAAATTCATTTTTCTTTTATTAAAGACAAAAATTATAGGCATAATATAAAAATACAAGACTAGATCTGTAACACAGATCATCAGTTGCTGAGTGGATGACATGCCAAGGGGACCATTAGGCAATGCTGCTTCTGCATGATGCTCTAGTCAGATGTAACGAATTGATACTTTAGATACTCCTTCATGCTAGGTTCTTCATTCATAGCTATGACAGCTTTCTCAAAGAGTTTTCAAAACAATATAAATTATTTTTATTTTTTATATATTTTAGAGTATGGCCCTCCTTTCCTTGCTCTCGTCTTTCTTTCCACAAAACACTAATTAATCATGAGTACAACATTGACAAACATTTGTAACTAACCCTAATTTGATAAAGAGAAACAACAAGTAAGAGTCTTGGCCTGTTTACAGACTCAATATGGATAAATTTGAAAGGTTCTAAGGAGGGCCTCACATACTTGAACAGAACTCACCATCAATCAACTGGATCTAATTGGCATCTACAAAATAATTCATCCAGTGACATCAAAATACACACAACTCTCAAGTTCACATAGAACCTTCACCACAAATTTTAGTGAATTTTAAAAGATTAGAAATCATAATATTCTCACAGACTACAATGGAATTAAATTAGAAATCAACAACAGAAGGAAAGGACAGCTGGAAAACCCCCAAGTACTTGGAGAAGTTTTACAATACTTGGGCCAAAGAAAAGAGAAATTTTAAAATACTTTGAGTTAAATGAATATACAAACTATCAAAATTTGTGGAAGGTGCCGGTAATGCCAGCTGTTTGGGAAGCTGAAGCAGGAGTACTCAAGTTGGAGGCTAGCCACTGCAACTTAGTAAGATCCTGTCTTAAAAAATAAATAGGTCTGGGATGTAGCTCAGCGCAACAGCTCCCATGGGTTCTATCCCCAGTATCACCAAAAAAAAAAAAAAAAAAAAAAAAAAAAAAAAACCAACCCTAAACGCTAAATTGCAGGATGCAGCAAAAATTCAGCCCCTTGGAGACAAATTTGTAACATTAATTATCTTACATCTTTTCTAAAGTAAACAATCTGAACTTCCACTTCAAAAAGAACAAACTTCAGTCCAAGTAGTCAGAAGAAAAGAAATAAAATCAGAGCAGAAATCAATAAAATTGAAAACAGGAAATACAGAAAATCAAAGAGCTGAAAGCTTGTTCTTTGAAAAAAATCAAAATTTTAAACTTCTAGCTAGCTTAACTAAGAAAAACAGGCATAAATTACTGAAATCAGAAGTGAAACATGCTCATTATAGGTTATATAATGATTATATAATTATATAGATTATATCATTTTTCTTTTATTAAGGACAAAAAAATTATAGGCATAATATAAAAATACAGGACTGGATCTGTAACAGAGATTCCATCCCTACATATTAGACAACTTAGATGAAATGGACCAATTTTTTGAAAGATGCATTACACACAAGGAGAAATAGATAATCTGAATATCAAAGAAATTGAATCCATAATAACTGCGTGTGTGTGTGTGTGTGTGTGTGTGAGAGAGAGAGAGAGAGAGAGAGAGAGAGAGAGACAGAGACAGAGACAGAGACTGGAGATTTAACCAAAGAAGACTTTGTTAGGCAGGTTACGTAGGTGCTCTATCTACCATTGAGCTTTATGTCTAGCCCAATGATGAATCTTACAAAACAGAAAGCAGCAGGACCAGATGAGTTTATTATTGAATTCTATGAAACATTGAAGGAAGAAATTATACCAATTATCTACAATCTGTCTTCCAGAAAATAGAAGCAGAAGGAATACTTCATGAGTTGTTCTATGAAGCTAGTATCTCCCTAAACCAGATAAAGACCTTACAAGAGTGGAAAATTATAAGTCAATGCCTCTCATGAGTATAAATGTAAAACTTCTCAATGATATTGGCAAACTAAACCAGCAATGTATAAACAGGTATATATAAAACCCACAACCAAGAAATTCATTTCAGGCATGCCAGACTGGATCAACATTTGAAAGTTAATGTGTTTCATCGCAATAAGAAGCTGAAGAAGAAAAAAATATGACCATATTAATAGAATAAGAAAAAAACCTTTGACAAAATCCCCCGTCATAAATTCTCAGCAAACTAAAAATAGAGGGGAACCTCTTTAATTTGATAATTCACAAAAACCCTATGTAGTTAACATTATACTTGCTTTTTCCCTAAGACTGGGAATAAGGTAAGAATGTCGTCTTTCACCATTCTTATTCAGCATTGCACTGAAGTCCTAGCAATGTGATAAGAAAAGGAAATAAAAGGTATATATATTGGGAAGGAAGAAATAAAATTATTTTTTTCTACATGGGTTTCTATGTAGAAAATCTTGAAGAATCAAAAAAAAGCGGGGGGGTCCTAAAACTAATAGTAAGTTTGCAAGATGCAAGGGTAATAAACAAAAGTCAACTGCTGTACTATATACCAGAAGTGAAAGATTTTGAAATTAAAGACAATAACATTTATGCTAGCACCAAAAAAAATTCTAAAACCCTAGGGTATAAATCTAACAAGATGTAGAGGATCTAGAAGAGGAAAACTATAAAACTGATGGAAAAAAAAAAGATTTTATGTTACTAGGTAGGAAGACTCAGTATTGTAAAATGTCAGTTTTCCCCAACTTGGTCTATGAATTCTTGCAATCTTAATAAAATTCCCAGCAAATTGTTTTGTAGAGATTGACAAACTGATACAAAAGTTTATATGGAAAAGGAAAGATCTCATAATAGTCAACACAATGCCAAAGAACAAAGTTGGAGGACTGACACTACCTGACTTAAGGACTTAAAATATAAAGCAGTCGAAAACAGTTTGATATTGATTAAAGTATGGACAATTCAGTGGAATAAAATAGCCCAAAACCAGAGCTACACAAATAGAATAAACAGGTCTTTGATAAAGGAATGAAGGCATTGAAATGAAGGAAGAACAGTCTTTGAGAAATGGTGCTAGAACAGCGGGATATTCAAATGAAAAAAACAAAACCAATACAGGCCTTATGCTTTCCAAAACAAGTCAAAATGGATCATAGATTTAAAAGTGAAATTATAAGCTATAAAACTTCTTGAAGATAACAGAGGAGAACAGCTAGGAGAATTTGGGTCTGGTTATGTGTTTTTTAGATAAAATACTGAAAGCATGATCTAGGAAAGAAAAGACTAATAAGGTAGACTTCATTAAAACTAAAAGTTCTGTTTGTGAAAGACATCATTAAGAAAGTGAAAAGGTAAGCGACAGACTTGGAGAAGATGTTTGCAAAACATACTTGCGGAAGAACTTGTATCCAAAATAAACAAAGAAAACAACCCAATTTACAAACGAGCAAAAGATCTGGACTCTTTACTAGAAAAGATATGAATATGACAAACATGAAAAGATGCTCAGCATCATATATAATTAGAGATTGCTATTTAAAACAACATTGAGGTGGTACCATTTATTAGAATGGCTAAAATTAAACAACAACAATAACAACAACAAAAACCCTGACAATACCACATGGTGAAAAGGAAGTAGAGCAACAGGAACTCTTAATTTGTTGTTAATGGAGTACAAAATGGTGCTGCCACTTTGGGAAATAAAAATTTGACAGTTTCTTATAAAAGTAATTATTATCATATGATCCAGGAATTATTTGCCCAAATAAGTTGAAAACTTATGTCCACACATAGAACCAGCACATGAATGTTTAAAGCAGTTTTATTTATAATTGCTAAAACCTGAAAGTAACATGATCCTCAATAGGTGAATGGGTTAAACCAGACTGTGGTAAATCTACATAATGGAACATGATTGGAAATAAAAAGAAGTGAGCTATCAGGTTATAAAAAGACACGGAAGAACACTAAATATATATTGTTAAAGACACCAGGCTAAAAGGTTATAAACTGTATGATTCTGACTAACGAAATACTGGAAAAGGCTTAACAGTGAAAAAAGACCAGTGGTTGCCAAAAGTTCAGGTAGAAAGAGGAAGAGATAAATAGAGCTCAGGATTTTTAGGACTGTGGAACTATTTTGAATGATACCATGATAGTGGACACATCATATTATGCATTTGTTAAAACCCATAGAACTGTACAGCATAGAATGAACCCTCATTCAAACTGTGAACTTCAATTAATGATAGTGTATTAATATTTTTCTCATCAGTTGTTACACATGTACCATACTAATGCAAGATGTTAATAACAAGAAAAGCTGCATGTGGGAAAGGTGAGAACTCTACTATCTACTCAATATTTTAGTAAAACTAATAGTGTTCTAAAAAAAAAAAAGTCAAGAGTAGTTTGGAGAGTGCTTGCCTTTCTTTTCTATAACTTTTATGTGGATCAAGCATCTTTTCTATGCCTTGGCAAGTTTTGTTATTTATTAATTGATGATAATGGAGATAGAACCTATGGCCTTGTGCATGCTACGTGAGCTCTCTAACACTGAGCCACTGAGCTATGCTTCATCCTCATAATTCCTTTCTCAGTTTGATATAGTTCCAACATTTCATCTTCATGCTTTCAATGTCATAAAGTATCTCCTCGAGCCATGTGTGGTGGTGCACACCTGTAAGCCCAGTATTTGGGAGGCTGAGGCAGGAGGATCAGAAGTTCAAGGCCAGCCTCTGCCTCTTAACAAGGCCCTAAGCAACTCAGAGAGACCCTGTCTCAAAGACGGTTCAGTATGGGCTCATTGGTAAAGCATCTGTGGGCTTAATATATATAAACACACACACACACACACACACACACACAATTTATTTATTTATGCAATTACTTATGTTCCTTTTTTGGGGATTGAACTCAGGAGCACTCAATCACTAGGCCACATCCCAGCCCTATATTGTTGTATTTTATTTAGAGACAGGATCTCACTGGGTTCTTAGCACCTTGCAGTTGCTGAGGCTGGCTTGGTACTGGCTATCCTCCTGCCTCAGCTTCCCTACCGACTGGGATTATAGGCATGCACCACTGTGCCCAGCACTTATGTTCCTTTAATGTGACATTTCTTTCCTGCATCACTTTTGTTAGGTTATCTTCCTCTTTTTTGTCACACTACTTTTCTGCCATGCTAGGGATTGCACTTAGGGCCTTATGCATGCTAGACCCTCTCTACCACTGAGCCACGTCCTTAGCTCCCTACTTTGCTTATTTCTGTTGGTAAGTTCACCTTACTGAGTTCTGGCTAAGTATCTGTAGTCTCTTTACTGGTGACAGTGTCTGAGTTCCCAGAGTGAACTATTTCTTCTATAATTCTATATTTTATCCAATTTTTACTTCCAGCATTATCAGTTTTTGTTGCTTTGGTGCATTTTTATGTTAGATGGCCAAACTCTCTTTCAATTACCCATTTTCATAAAACATCAGTTGAGTTTATAATGGGGAGTCAAGGAAGCAACACAACGGCATGTCTGTGTGTGAGCTGAATAACAGAACAGAATTTCTGTGGCCAGTCACTGATAGATTTGAAAGAAATTATCTGGATGGTTACTGATTATGACTAAGTTATTTATTTGATGACCTGTGGTCAAGAGAGCTAGCTGCAAAGTTTGAAATTTATACATTACTTATAGCTAATATAGTAGCAGAAATTTGAACCATGTAGTGATGTTACTATGCTTATGAAACTGAAACATATTTATTGTCCAGTTGGACAGTCTTTTACTTGGAATACCTAGTTGATTCCCATTTTGGATTTATATCTATCAACTTATACTTTGTTTCCACTTAGTCTATCTGTATAATATTCCTTTTTTTAAACTTCTTTTGGATTGGTCCAATGTTTTGAATCTCATTTTTCCCTTCAGTTAACTTGGTATTCATTATTTAGTATTTTATTTATATAATGATCACCATAATTATTATAATATGTATTTCTGAACTTTTAAAGTCTAATATGAATTATGACTTCATTTTCTTGAAGTACCTATAAACTTAAAATTCTATTTTCTTAATTTTTTGTTACTATCACAAAATACCTGAGGCAGACTGCTTTTGAAGGAAAAAGGGCTATTTTGGTTTACAGTTTGGAAGCTGCAAGGTCTAGGGACCTTGTCTGTCCTTCTTGCAGGCAGTCTTAAGGTAGCATAGAGTGTCACATGGCAAAAGACAAGGAGGACATGTTTGTATCTAGGCATATGCCTGTTCTCTCTTCCTCTTCTTCTTCTTCTTCTTCTTCTTTTTATTTTCTTTTTCCTTTTTTTTTTTTTTTTTTTACTGAGGATTGAACTCAGGGACGCTTGACTGCTGGGCCACATTCCCAGCCCTATTTTATATTTTATTTAGAGACAGGGTCTCACTGAGTTGCTTAGGGCCTTGCTAAGTTGCTGAGGCTGGCTTTGAATTGGTCATCCTCCCTCTGGGGTTACAGGTGTGTGCCACCATACCTGGCTTCTCTTCCTTTTCTTAAGGAGCCACCAGGATTCAATCATGGGGACCACCCCCTAATGACTTCATCTAATCCTAATTACTTCCCAAAGTCTCTACCCTAAACACCATAATTGAATTAAATTTTCATCTTCTCAGTTCTTTATAATGGGGATTAACTTTCAATACATGAAGCCTGAGGGGCACTCAAATCATATCCAAACCGTAGCACCCTCCGCCCATCTTTTACATTATTGTTGTTACACATTTAATTTCACATATAAGTTAAATACCAAAAAATAAATTAAATGCCATCTGATAATACTTTCATTGTTCTTTGTGGTTAATACTCATATTTAGTTGCAGATTTACTTTTCTGGTGTGTGCTGTTATTTTTGCATTTTTATTTTTCCTTTTGAGATCATTTTCATTCTGAAAAATATAAGGGATTTTTAATTTTTACTTTAAATGCAAGAGAATTTGTTAGTAACAATCACATAATCTGATTGTGTCACTGGGAATGGACAATGGCAATAACATAATCTTATTACTATTTTAAAAGATTGTTTTGGTTGCCATGTTGAAAATGAGTTGTAGGTCAGTGATGAAAGCGGAAACCAGGAGACTAGTTGGAAGGCTAATTGAATCAATTGAGGTAAGAAAGTCCAGCAGCAGAGATAGTGCAACTGGAGAGAAGGGATGATTCAGCAATGGAGTAGATAAGACTTTCTAGGAAAGTGGACAGAGAGTTAATCACTTCCTTACAAGGAAGAACTGATGATCTCAGCAACAGGGCAAATGGTGCTGTCACTTACTAAAATGGTGAATGCAACAAGAGGAGCCTGTTTGGGAAGTGGTGAAAAAGGATTGGGGGAAAAAGGGTCATGAATTCTATTTTTGTTCATATTTGGTTTGAGATGACTCTCAATATCCAAATGATCCAAGTATTAGTTGGATTTACCATCTCAAAGTTCAAGGGAGATATCTGGATTGGAGAAACGTATTTAGAAATCACTTGGGTATTACTAAGAAGGCCTCCAAGTTTGGAGGAGTCTGAAACATCATTTTGAGAGCCATCTTGAAAAGAATTATGAACATAAATGTAATGCAAAAGAATATTTAGAATGAGAAAACAAACCATAAAATAATTACAGAAGCTTTAGAAATTCAGTTTTCTTTTTTAGAAATCTCTTTAGGGAATGTACCAGAAATGCCCTCTGATGCCACTTGGCAACCCATTCATCCCTGTACATTCTTCCAATAGCTCCTACCACACACACTGGAGTCATTAATATTCATTAATGTCATGGTCATCATGTAAACCTTCCTCTTATCTACAACCATTATTGGAAAACTGTTTGGTATATATATTAAAGTTGAAGATATGACTATCCTAAGACCCATAAAATTTATTTCTAGATAAGTAATCCAATAGAAATGTGCATACATGTGTACCAGGATACATGTATGAGAAATTTATAGCAGCAATATTTTTTAGACTTTTAAAATTAGAGCTTCATAGTTAGTTATATATAGTAGTTGGGTTCCTCCTGACAATTCTCATGCATGGGATTCAATTTCAGTTCATAATCCCCACTTTTCCCTCCAGTCTTTCTTCCCCTCTCCCATTCTCCTTCCTCTACTCTACTAAATTTCCTTTTGCTCATCTGTTAATTTATATTTGACTGGTTCTTTCTACCTATGCATAAAGGGGAGGCTCCCTGTCATATACTTATATATGCACATAACGTGATTTTCTAAGAATTCATTCTGCATTGCCTCCCCCTTACCCGTCCCTCCATTCTGCCTCTTGATCTCCTCCTACATTACTGATCTTCCCTTTATCTTGTCTTTTATGGATGTGTGTGTGTGAAGGGGTACTGGGGATTGAACTCAGGGCCACTCGACCATTGAGCCATATCCTCAGCCCTATTTTGTATTTTATTTAGAGACAGGGTCTCACTGAGTTGCTTAGTGCCTCGCAGTTGCTGAGGCTGGCTTTGAACTTGCAGTCCTCCTGCCTCAGCCTGTCAAGCTGCTGGGATTACAGGTGTGCACCACCGTGCCTGGCTTCCCTTTATCTTTGTTATCCTATTCTTTCCTCTTCCTTGCCTTTATTTTATTTTAGCTTCTGCATATGAAAGAAAAAATCCAAACTTTAATTTTTCTGAATATGGCTTAGTTTACTTAACATGATATTCTTCATTTTCATCCATTTACTGGCAAATGCCATGATTTAATTCTTTTTTACGGCTGTGTAGAACTTCATTATATATATATATATATATCTTAATCTGTCTATTGATGGGTCTCTGGGTTGGTGCCATAATTTAGCTATTGTGAATTTTGCTGTTATAAACATAAAGGTGGCTGTATCTCTGTGGTATGCCAATTTTAGATCTTTTGAGAAAATATAGCTGATCGTATGGTGGTTCCACCCCTAGTTTTTTGAGTAATCTCCATATGCTTTCTTGAATGGTTATACTAGTCTGTAGTCCCACTAACAATATACAGGTGTACCTTTTTCCCCCACGACCTTGCCAGCACTTTTTGTTGTTTATATTCTTGATTGTTGCCATTTTGACTGAAGTGAGATGAAATCTTAATGTAATTTTTATTTGTATTTTCCTGGTTGCTAGACATATTAGATATTTTTTCACATATTTGTGTTTCTTCTTTTTTAATTTGTTCTTTTTAGATATACATTATAGTAGAGTACATTTGGACATATTATACATACATGGAGTATAACTTCCTATCCTTGTGGTTGTACATGATGTGGAGTTATGTCTTATTCATCTTACTGTCTTTCCTATTCCCATCCTCTCTCTCTTCCCTTCATTCCCCTTTGTTTAATCCACTGAACTTCTTGTCTCTTCCCACCTTATTGTGTGTTAGCATCCAAACGCATGTCAGAGAGAATATTTGACCTTGGTTTTGGGAGATTGGCTTATTCCACTTAGCATGATACTCTCTAGCTCTGTCCATTTACTGGAAAATACCATAATCTCATTCTTCTTTATGGCTGAGTAATATATACCACATTTTTGTGTATGTATACCACATTTTCTTTATCCATTCATCTGTTGAAGGGCTCCTAGGTTGGTTTCATAGCTTAACTATTGTGAATTGAGATGCTATAAACATTGATGTGCCTATGTCACTGTAGTATACTGATTTTAAGTCCTTTGGGTGTATGCTGAGGTGTGGTAAAACTGGGTCAAATGGTGGTTCCCTCCCAAGGTTTTTGAGGGATGTTTGTACTGCTCTCCAGAGTGGTTCCTCCAATTTACAGTCCTACCAGCAAATGAGTGAGGGTACAGGTTTTCTTTTGGGAGTGATGAAAATATTTTGGAACTAGATAGTGATAATGGTTACACAACTCTGTGAAATTTACTAAAAAACCACTGAGCTGTACTTTTTAAAATGGTGTATTTTTATGCTGGGTGCAGTGGTCCATGTCTGTAATCCCAGTGACTCCAGAGGTTGAGGCAGGAGGATCACAAGTTCAAGGCCAGCCTGAGCAATTTAGTGAGACTCTAAGCAACTTAGCAAGACCCTGTCTAAAAGAAAACAACAACAACAAAAGGCTGGGGGTGTAGCTCAGTGGTAAAGTGCCCCTGGGTTCAATGCCTAGTATGGGGTAGGAGGTAGATGAAGGAGAAGAAGAAGATGGTGGAAGTAAAGAGAAGTTCCCATCCAGAGTTCAGACCTTCGAGGCTTTGGGAGTGAGACTGTTGTGCTGCTTTGGTTATGAAGTGTCCCCCAAAGACTCGTGTGGTCCCCAATGCAGCAACGTTAGGAGGTGGAACTTTTGGGAAGTGATTGGACCACAAGAGTTCTGACCTCATCAGTGGATTAATCCATTAACAGCTGAATGGATTATTGGGGGCAGTGGAAACTGTAGGAGGTGGGACCTGGTTGAAAGAAGTAGGTTACTTGTATTTCTTGTCCCCAGCTTCTCCCTCTCTCTCTCTCTGCTTCCTGGCCACCACGAGATTAGCCATTCTGCTCCACCATGCCCTTTCCACTATGGTGCTCTGCCTCACCACAGGCATGCAGCAAGGGAGCCAGCCAACCATGACTGAAACCTGTGAGCCAAAATAGACCTTTCCTCCTCTAAGCTGTTTATGTCAGGTATTTTGGTCATAGCCACAAAAATCTGACTAACAAAGAGGCATAGGAAGTTGTGATCCTGGACTGCCCTGATTTGGTGAGCTGGGAAGTCAGGAGAACAAAGTCGTGGGCCTTAGCCCAAGGGCCCAAGTCAGACAATCTGGTTTCCCTTACCCACTTTCTCCAGTTTAACACAGTTTCTGTTACCCTTCAGCCCACATTGCCCCTTCTCTAAGAAGAAGGGGAAGGAGGAGTGAGAAGGCATTGCCCAACTCTTTGCACCTGCTGTTGGGGGAATTCATTTAGGCCTGTGTGCCAACAGAGTTTCTCTATTTTGTTCTCTTTTCCTGGACAACTGAGGGCTTCTCATGCCAAAGCATGAGGAGCCTCAAACCTCAGGTTGGGAAAGTGGAAGTTGTCTCCTCCCAGTTGCAGAAAAGATCTTACTTCTAGGTAGAATCCTAGGCATCTCCTCTGGGAAGATAAGTGTAAGACACCCACGATAGCCTGGTATGGTATTGCTGGCTCTGCTGGGAGGGGCTGGTGCTCGCTGGACCTCCTCCCCCCAAACCCACCTGGAATTCTGCTTGCTCAAGGGAAACCAGACTTCCTGGGCAAGAAGTGTTCCCACCTACGTATATTGTCAGACCCTGTCAAACCAGGTCTCAAGTGGAGAAATTATTCATTTAAAGAAAGTTCTCTTTTATTCTTCCAGTTTAATGATGTTCTGTATGACTGTGGATTAATGAATCTCATGATACCTAGCAAGTATGAAATCATGATTAATGAAAGCAATAAAGACATCTATTTAGTACCTAACATGTGCTGTACACACATTAAAGGATTCAATCATCAACACCATGAGTTTTATTTACCTATTAGGATAGGAAGGCTCAGAAAAAATTTAAAAAATTACCCACAATCTTTCATTTATCAGTGTCTGTGCTAATATTCCAAATTAGTTTTCTCCTTCTTCTCTTTTCTCCCCCTCTTTCCTTTTTTTTTTTTAAACCTCTGAAGTCTATGCTCCTGACATCTACACACCTGCTGCCTTTGATGAGATCTCTGAAAGGTGTTAGGAAAAAAGTTGACCTGGGAAGTAATTGTAAATAAAAGTCTCAAGTTGAATGGGAAGAACCAGGGCAGTTAGTAACCCACCCTCACTTTTTTGCTCCTTGGATTTTGCTGGTGAAGGGACTATCAGGGAACGTTTCCTGAACTGGGATTTTTATTAGCTGCAGCAACCTCTTAGTACCACTAGGGGTCAGTAAAACTCTCTTATTGATTATAAGTCATGCTCCTGTCCTGACTCCCCAACTGGGGCCTAAGTATCATTCAGTGGGTGAACTGAGCTCAGCCTTTATCCTGTCTCCTCTCCATCACACTGCTGGACCCTCATCTGTGCTCCATCTCACACTACCATATGGTGGGAAACACATGTAAGGAGCAGAGAATTCCAGTTCATATTTTTGCTTTTAAAGTGGAGTTTTGGTTAAAAGCTGCTGTACATGAAATACGGTTACAACCGATTTCTTAAAATTTCATATCTTGTAATTATTTTAACAAGTTGGGATTTAGAACAAGAGATGATTTGTGTAAGGCAATAATAACATAGTGAGCATGTATGAAGTGCCTTCTAAGTGGCAGGCACCATAGTTCATGTTTTATGTGGTCTTTGAACTCCGGCAGTTTGACCCCAGAAATCTCTGCTCCTAGGATTGTAAAAAACTGCCTCTCTGCCAGAGAAACAAAAATCAGTGTCTTCCATGGTGCTGGCAAGGATGATTTTCAGTTACAAAAGCCAATATAGACATTCAGGTGATAAAGATTTTGTGGGGCCAGGAGCACATATAATTTGAGTACCTTCTTCAGTAAAATAATAGAAAATCATCAACATATTCTGTTTCCAGGACGAAAGTTTCAAATTTTATTATTCTTAAAAATGTAAATATTATATTAAGTATATTATTACACTTATGTATATTAAGTATAATTATGTATGTCTAATTATGTAAGTGTAATTATGTATATACATGTACATACATAAATATGTGTATATTAAGTCTTTCATAAAAAGAGACAATGACCAATACAAACATCAATACAAAACTAAATTTTTATTTGGAATGAGAAAATAAATCATAACAAATCACAATTAGAAAAAAAAGACTATACACATCTTCAAATCCAGAAAAAAGCATATTTTTTATTAATAAGCTATATTTTTTGTTTTATACTCTTTTCAGTAGAAGGGAGACCAATGGAATGGAGGAAGGGGACCAGAGGGAGGGAGCAGGGGAAGAAAAGGAGAAATACTGTGGAACAAAATTCTAACCAAATTCATATTGTAATATACTGTGCATACACAAATATGTATCAACTAGTTCCATTATTATGTATAATAAAATGCACCAATTAGAAAACTAAGAGATTTAATAAATAAAAATGGAGACTTTTAAGTTAAAAATAAAAGCCTTTTTATTTTTAACTGTGTCCAAAATTTGGAAAATGTTTTTTTTAAAAAAAAAAAAACACAAAATAGGAAGATGGTTTAGTTAATTCCTTAGCATGGTTAATTGAGAATTTATTATTGGGATGCATAATGTGGGATTCCACATGCAGACATAAATTGCTCTTTGTAATGCTGCTGTATATTTATTCCATATAAATATAGGAATTCTGAAAATTGTATTTCATGCACTCCCCTTTAAAAAGAAAAAATAAAGTGTATTCATAATTGTATATACTGCATTATCAAGAATACTCTTGGCAGGAGAGGACTTCCATTTGACTAGCTGTTAGTGGCATCTTTTGTGATTTTTCACATCTGATGGTTGAAAGAATTTTTCAACCAGCTTCTGGCTGCATTCATTTCGAACCTTCTTTATCCTCCACAACTTTCCTATTTCTGATGCTAGATGCCATAGGACACAGCATATTGGGGTACCCACCCACCCCCATCCATCATACCAGGCAGGAAAGGTATTCATTCCTAGAAGCCAGTTCTATACCAGGGTTGCTTAGAGATAACTTAGGTGTGCACAGAAATAACAGGGAGCCACATTAATGTACCCAACTAAACTCCAAATAAATGTATCCTTAATGTCGTTTCCTCTGCCCCATCTCAAAAATTTCTCTGGCTAGTCCACTGACCCCTGGCATAGGTAAAGGGTAATGAAAGGAAAAGGGAGCAGAAAGAGAAAGGTTTTAACTGACTGCAGTTATAATATACTGCTTTTGCTCTTTTTATAATATACTTTTTTGCTCTTTTTTTTGCCGGATTCACAAAGTGTCACCATGTGAACACTGCTGGGAGAACACAAGCCTTGGAGGGACCTGTGTAAATGAGGGATCCTGAAGTTTAAGCTTCTTTAGCTTTAGGATGAATCCCCTGTGTACAACCTTAGAGGGCTAAGGCACCCGCCAAGCTTGGAGAGAGTGTCAGAGGACATGGAGACTCACATACCTGAGGAGCTCTCTGATTCTAGGCAGGAAAATCACAAAGATTTCCTGATATCCTCTAATATATATTGCAGTTTCTGCTTTGGATAAAATCCATCATTTTTGCCATGGGTCACTGTCATGAGAAAGGTCAGAAGACAATTCATTGCCCAAAAGTGAGTGTTTAACTGGGACCTAAGAATAGACAACCTCTTTGGGTCATGACTATCCACTCAACTATGATAAATATTTAAAAAAAAATTTAATTCATTTGATACAAATTCCCAGGGTACAGTGTGATATTTTGACACATGTATAAAAGATACAATAATCAACTCAGGGTAATTAGTATATCCATCACCTCACACACTTAACACCTCTTTGTGTTAAAAATATCAAAAATACTTTTTTAGGTTTTTTTTTTTGTGTGTGCTAGATATTGAATCAGAGGTGCTTTACCACTGAGCCACATCCTTAGCCCTTTTTTGCTAAACTTGAGATCCTCCTCCTTCAGCCTCCTGAGTCACTGGGATTACAGGTCTACGTGTCTCTTTAGTCTTTTTGATAATTGTCATTCTTACTGGGGTGAAGTGATGGTGGTTTTGATTCACGTTTCCCTGATGGTTAGTGATATGGAGCATTTTTTGATACATTTGTTCGTTTGAATATCTTTTTTTTTTAAACTGTCTATTCAAATCATTTTCTCATTTTCTAACTGGATTATTTGGGTTTTAAAAATTTATTTATTTATTTTTTGCTTTTGAGTTGTTTGAGTTCCTTATATACTTTAGATATGAATCCCTTGTTGGAAGAATAGTTTGCAAATATATATTTTTTTTCCCAAGGGATGATAAAAGCTTTGCTTATACTTCTCCCTTGGCCTACAGTCTTCCCGGGACAGTGCACATCCCACATTCCGACCCCCAGCTGGGAAGCCTTCCCAGATCTCTCCTCTGTCTAAACTCCTACAAGTTTAAAAAAAAAAACAATTTCTGTAACAAATATTTACTCAGCACCCATTCTGGGTTATCCTGCAGTTAGGTTAAATCTTAGTGACTTGCTTACAAAGCATTTTCTACGGGTAGATCTCTGTGTAGTCAGATTATAAACAAATTGGTGACAGGGACCAGAATTTCTCACTGGCCTGTCAGAGTTCTGGGCATGTCAGCACTGAATAAATACTTGTTTGATTGATGTTGTTCTGTCTCCTCTCTGAGGACCAAACCTTTTGGCAGCTTCTTCCCAAGTAGACAGGAGACTCCCTCACTGGGTGGAGATGGTAGAGTTATCTCCTGTAGAAATTCTCATGGAGTCCCCCCCTAAACCTTGCTGATGGGCTCTTGGCCACTGTACAGCCCATATTTGAAGCAACTTTTCTTCTTTAGTGAGCTGCTTAGAAGTCTTGAATTTTAGCAAGATGATAATCCAAAGTTAGTCCCTGACCCCTTCCCACCCCAAATTCCTTGCTTCTGAAGTAGTAAAGTTCGAGGATACCCTGAGTGAGGTCAAAGTCAGCATCCCATACTACTAGCAGGCATGCTGCGTGCCCGGTTCCTCCAATGTTTACTGGTCCTGCTGCTGTGTGTCCAATGTGTGTAGCAGGCTGGACTCTGTCCAGAGCTGGACCCAATGGTGACCCTGTCCTCTCAAGCTGTGTGAGACCCTGGCCAGTCACATGACCTCCCCCAAATTTGCTTCTTCCACTAGAAACTGGGGGCATTAATAGAACCCACCATGTCAGGTGGCTGTGGGATTATGATTCTACAAGTTGATGAGTTTGGTCCCTATTTTGCAGATGCCCTTCTCTAGCTCCCTAGTTCCATAGGCTTCCCCATCCCAGCAGATTCCACAGCAGAGGCAGACATTGCTCATACCCCAAGCTTCAAAGCTGCAAAACATTCTTCTTTCTCCTTCTAACTGGGGGAGGGCATGTGTCTCAGTAGCCTGGGGTGGTGTCCTGATCCAGGAGTGAGCTTGGCATTTTTAGGAAGGCGCTCCAGGAATTCCTTTCTTGAGCATCTGGCGGTGCTGGAACCTTCAGGAAGTGACTGTTCCTCCTGGGGCTCAGGTGGATCTCTGGCAGCAACCGGTAGGCTTCAGACCCAAAGTAGCATTTTCTGATTTTTCTAAAATTAAAAAAATATATATCTTTTTTTTTACTATGCTAATTTAACTTTAAGGCTAAGCTCATGAGGCCCTGCTATTTGCCTCACTTTGGGGGAGTTTCCTCTGGAAGTTTTTGTTGGATTTTTATTCATGTCTTAAGCCTGCGAGTATCTTTTTATCTGAGGCTAGCCAGGCAACCTCTTGTCTCAGTTTGCTTTTCTGTAAAATGGGCCTATGAGTGACACCCGTCTGTCACGGGAGTTTTGAGTAAATGGTTTCCCATCTCAGTAAATGGAAACTCTGTGTCTTTCCCATGGCTAAGTCCTAAAGCTTGGTGTCCAACCTTACTTCTCTCTTTTTCTCCTTCTCTCAACCCAACTCATTAGCAAATCCTGTTGACTCTGCCTGGAAGATCTATCTGGAACCTGGTGCCTTCTCTCTGCTTCCACTACTAACCTGGACCATGCCTGGATTATGGTAATGACTCCCAGGAGTGATGCTTTTATTGGGTGAGTCAGAGTAAATCTCCTGTCTACCCTCCAAGAGAAGAACAAATCCTTGCATGACCCAACTTCACAGCGCATCCTCCCTCCTAGCATCTCTCTGTTCCCTGCTTGGCTCAACCCACAGGACTCCTTTCCCTTTCTTGAACATACCAATCAGCTTTCTACCTCAGGGTCTTTGCACTTACTATTCCTCCTCTCTAGAATGCCCTTCTCATGAATATCCATCCACAGGACTCATGCCCTCATTACTTTTAAATATCTGCTCAAATACCACCTGATCACTCCACATGAAGTAGCAAATTCCTTCCCTACCTACTAGCTCCCCTCTATCAAAGTTTCTTATTACTTTATCTTTCCCCCAATAAATTCTGTGAAGACAGGGACTTATGTCTCTCTTGTTCACTATTGTATCCCAGTGCTCAGAACAGTGTCTGGCATATCATGGAGGGCATTCATTCGATATGTGTTGAGAGACCAGAGTAAGTGCAACATGTGAACTGTGAGAGCTTTCTTTCATATATTAAAGGGAAAATAAGAAGGTGGGCTATCATGGCTAGGGATGTAGCTCAGTTGGTAGAGTGCTTGCCTAGCATGCACAAGGCCCTGGGTTCAAACCCTGGCACCTCTCTCTCTCTCTCTCTCACACACACACACACACCACAGTCATCAGCATCAGCAATGCACAATAGCTAGCTAACATTTATTGTCCACTGTGGCTAATCACTGTGTGACATTACTAACTATCCCATTGAATCCTCACACCAGAAATGTGAGAGATACTTAGAGTGATTTATTATTTTATCTCATTGCTATTAATTATTTTTAGTAAAAAAAATTATTTTCTTAGTAACTGAGGTCCCAATGAGGAAGAGGGAACATAGCTATGGGTTGGTTCAAATGTTACAAGTGACTGGTCATTTTTTAAAAAGTCTGGCATGGCAGTGTTCACCTCGGACTTGTTTCCCCAAACCCTCTTCTGTGGACTAGGTCACATGAGACGCTGTGTGAAAGGAACGGTCCCCTCAAAAATACACTGGCCTGGCATTTACATGTCCTTTCCCCTTCCTAATCTCCTGCTAACTTCGTTGCTGGGAAACAGACCAAATGGGGAGACTCTACTGGCAGCCTGAGAATTCTTGATCTGAAAGAGCCTTAGAGATCACCCCGCCTCCCCCTTCTTTTAACAGGTGGAAACAGAGCCCTCAGCAAGGCAGTCACAGATGAGATGGCTTCCTCTTCCTCCCTCCCTCCCTTCCGTCCTTCCTTCCCTGATAAGGGGTCTTGTTATGTTGTCCAGACTGGCCTCCAGCTCCTGGGCCCAATCTTCCTGCCTCAGACTCTGAGGAGAAGGGACTCAGACATACCCCACTACCCCTGGCTCAAGTCTGTATCTTGAACTTTGTACAATTACAAAGTTCTAGTTGATAATTTTAAGAGACAAATGGCCATGCTTGCTCTGTCCCCTCCTCCCCCGACTTTTCCCTACAAAGCTGACCCCAGGTATTTAACATGAATTCTTTTTTTTTCTGGGGAGGGGGTGGTGGTACCAGGGATTGAACTCAGGGGCACTCAACCACTGAGCCACATCCCCACCCTATTTTGTATTTTATTTAGATGCAGGGTCTCACTGAGTTGCTTAGTGCCTCGCTTTTGCTGAGGCTGGCTTTAAACTCACGATCCTCCTGCCTCAGCCTCCCCAGCTACTGGGATTACAGACATGCACCATCAAGCCCGGCGAACATGCATTCTTTAAAAAAATATATTTGGGATCTTATTCTCTTGAGTGAAACATGGGCATCTGTTCTATTGACAACAAAGTAATGTCATACTTGGTTCCATGAATGCTGGAGTTTCACTGCACCATATACTGACATCTCTTCCAAAAGCCTGCCACCAGAATCTACTATCACAAACCAGAAATCCCAATCTGGTGTGCAAAATATTCTCAAAAAGATTCGCAAGCATCAGGCTGGACAGCTTTGTGCACAAGAGTGGTGACGAATTTTCTTCTTCCTCGTTTGCAAATTATCCAAGAAAGCAAGAAAGGCAAAGAGGAGGGAAAAAGTCACGATTTTCTTCCTTCTTCGTGTTATTAGCCCATGAAATACGGCTTCATTTCAAAATATGTGCTGGCTATTGTTTTCACTGGAGAAGTGAAAACAATTATAAAATGTTATATCTTTCCAGAATTCTTTTGGATTGTCAGAAACAGGAAAATATCCTAATTTCCCATGAAAAGCCAGTATCAGCAGAACTCATGAGTACCAGGCAGTGCCATTCGGTTATGCATTTCCCGGGCCTCTTGCTAAAATATTATTTAAAAAAAGACATTCAGAAGGCTTCTGGTGCCAAGTAGGTGCTGCCTGGATACTTCGTGATGATGATGAACAGCCTCCTAAGTGCATGTACTGAGCTTAAGAAACACAACACCACAGCACGTAGAATCCCGTGCCAGGCCTCACACAGCTGCCAAATCACATCCGCCCCTATCTCTCTGGACGATCCTTCCCCAAAATCGAGGCCTGGCACCTTGCCCTGAACGTCAGCCAACTGGACGTTAGCAGACCAGGACAGAGAGGGAAATTCAGATATGTTCTCCTATAAATCTCCACTGAAGCCAAACCTTGATTGTCTGGCATTTGTGTGTCCAGGGGAAGAGGATGTCAGTGGATGTCAGTGGAATTCTCAGACAACCAGAGGAGAAAATCACCCCCAAATTCAGTTCTTTTGAAGATACTGATGAACGGGGTGAAGGGCTAACAACCATTGTACTTGGAGTTCTTTCTGTCTTACCAGTTTACTTTGTGGGTGAGGAGCTCACCCCTCAAATATGGCTACCCAAGTACATCTGGAAAAGAAGAAAGGGCTGAGGAGTTCCCAGACTGCAAAAAGAATCCCCATCTAATTGAAAGTTAACCATACAATGCTGACTTCTTTCTTATGACCCCGAGCTAGCTTCTGTGTAAAGGGCACAGGCCAGCTGCAGACGAAGTTTTTATCCAGAGGTTCAAGTTAACATATAAGTGCTTCAGGTTAAATAACTTCATCCTTAAGTAAAGACGTTGTATATTTAAGAATTAGATACTGTATACATCCATGTGAGTAAGTGCTCAGAACTTGGGCTGGCAGGCCACACACCAGATAGCTAACAGGAGTTACACCGAGTAGTGATGGTGGAAGAAGAGGGGAGAGGAGAAAGGGTGGTGGGGGGCTTTAAACAACATTTTTGTTTAAACACTAAATGACAGCCAGGCACAGTGGCGCATGCCTGTAATCACAGCGACTTGGGAGGCTGAGGCAGGAGGACTGCAAGTTTGAGACCAACCTTAGCAACTTCTGAGGCCCTAAGGACTTAGCAAGATCCTGTCTCAAAATAAAAAATAAACAAACATAAAAAAATTAAAAAAGAAAAGGGGGCTAGGAATGTGGCTCAGTAGTTACGTGACCCTGGGTTCAATCCTTGATGCCCAAAGTGGGACGGCGGGGCAGGGGAATGAGTATACACACACTCCTTAATTACATTCCAATAAACCCATTGTGATTTGGAAATATCATACATTAAACAATGCATGGCATACTCCCCACTTACGGGGCATCGTAGCTTAGCCACATAGTATACTGCAGAGTGTCGGTTGTTGGCCCTCCTGTTCCAGGGGCTGACTGGGAGCTGCGGTTCATCACCACTGTCCAGCATCCAGAGAGCATCAGACCACTTATCACTGGCCCAGAAAGAGATCAAAATTCAAAATTCCAAGCACAGTTTAAACTGAATGCTTTTGCTTTCACACCATGATAAAGCTAAAAGATTGTAAATGGAATCACTGTAAGTTAGGTGCTGTCAGTAAACTGATGTGAGAACCATAAAAAAATTCCTTATGAAGGTGAGGTATCTCAAGGTGAAACTTCTAGAGGGCAGGATGTCTCCTGCCTCCCTATATTCCTGGCACACCTCTACCCAGGTGCTGACCTAACCTGAAAATGCTATAGAAATTCCCTCTATAATTATATTTATCTAGCTGGGGAAATTGTATTTGCTAAGGAATAAATCTTTTGCAGGATCTTTTGTGATTTGAACTTTATGTGATTTTTTTTTTTTTCCCTCCAGAGCTGGGAGCGGAACCCAGGGCCTCACCTTTGATAGGCAAGAGCTCTGCTCCTGAGCTCTACCTACAGCCCTACATGATTCTTAAATGAGAGTGTTTTAAATTACTTCCTGTTACAGTGAACCTGAAAGGTATATAGGCTTTCCTCCTTTTGGCAAATGAAGAACTGTAACAGAAAGATGAAAGGTGTCTTTTCAAGATCTTAGGACAGCACATAACAAAGGGTAGAAACTGTTGTTATGATATTAGCATCCCAACTACATATTCCTTTCTGATCCAACTCATGGTTGTTTTAGTGTCTGACTGGATCTCTGTAAATTTTTTGTTTCCTAAATATTCTGGAATCTTAAAGTAATATCTATTCGCTAGTCAGGACTGGGAACAGATGAGAAGGGCTATGGGTTCTTCCTGTCTTCCAGGGCCTTCTGAGAAGGTTCTCCTCTGGGTTCTTCAAGGTTCATCCACCCAAGGCTTAGTTATGCTACCTACCCAAACAGCTTCGGAGATAATGTTTGGGACTGAGGTGAGTGTTCTCAGTCACTGATGGTGGCTAATAGAGGGTGGGAACACACAGGGAAATGACCCACTGTGGGAAATCCTAGAGAAAATCTGTTGATCCAGGTGCAGTGGGCCCTGACTGTAATCCCAGCAGCTTGGGAGGCTAAGGCAGGAGGATCGCAAGTTCAAGGTTAGCCTCTGCAATTTAGTAGGGCCCCAAAAAACTTAGCAAGACCCTGTCTCAAGACAAAAAAAAAATTGAAAAGGGCTAGGGATGATGTAACTCAGTGGTATAGAATCCTTGGGTTCAATCCCCAGTACCAGAGAGAGAGAGAGAGAGAGAGAGAGAGAGAGAGAGAGAGAGAGAAAGGAAATAAGGAAGAAAGGAAGGAAGAAAGGAAGGAAGGAAGGAAGGAAGGAAGGAAGGAAGGAAGGAAGGAAGGAAGGAAGGAAAGAAAACCTGTTGACTTATTTTTAGGCTTGCAAATTGATACACCTCATTTCTTGACTATGTGGACATTGCTTCTCCTTCTTACCCAGCTCAAACCTCATAAATTCAGAGAGAAGCCAACAACACTTAGAAAAGTTGGAGGATATTAAATTGTTTCCCCATCAACAAAGCAGTCTATCTTTTCTTTTTCTTACAAAATAGAATGTAGGATAATATAACTAATTCTAATATGCAGAAGAAATTATGCCAGTCAAATGGAAAAGATACATTATCATTTTTTCTCCCCGCACCCTCCATTGGAGAAGGAGAGAAAATCTCAGCAGAGAGAGGCCTTGACAGGTACAGTATAACTTATCAGGCCTTAAAGTGACTCGTGGAGGTTAGCCTTAGTTCAGATATGTCAGAGCTGTCAGAGGCCAGCCCTGAAATCTGTAAGGCATTACAGACTGAATACCCAGGGAGGATGGAGGACGGTCTCCGTGGGAATTCAACACACACGTGACCCTGGACTGTCTCCATGCTTTGGCCGACCTTTGGTAATACTTGGGAGTTTCTTTTCTGTTGTTGCAGGATTACTAAATTTTCCGGGCTTTTGTTCTTTGGCTCCTGAAATTGGCCCATCACCCTTCTGGGACAATTATTTAATATATGGGAAGAGGAGTGGACACAGAGGCCACCGTCCACCCCTGAGGCTGCTGGGGTATTTGAGCTTCGCAGGCATGTTAGCAGGGAGAGTGTGACTGTGCACAAGAGGGTGTTTTCAATCCTTTATCTTCTCAGGGCTGCTGTGAGGCTGTCGTGTGAGCAAGCTAATGGGGACTAAAGAACTTTCTGGAATGTGGCTTCTTCTTTATTCTGCTCACCACAAGGTGAGAGAGAATATGACCTCCCCACTCCAAGAGGCAAAATAAAGTACCCTAGTGGAAAGAATTGGAATTTTGGAACTTGGAGCCAAATTGACCAGCGGCCTTCTGTAATTGGCTTAGCCTCTTTGACCCTCGGTTTTCCTCTATGTAAAATGTTGACAATGATGATTGTTAACTTGTGAGGATGCTTCGAGGATCAAGTGAGATCACTTGGAGACACTGTCGCCGATAAAGTGAAATTCCCGTGTTATTAATAGAAGCTTCAGGGTGATCTCCAAATTGGAATAGACTGAGCGATAACTTAGGGTTTGTATTGCTAATGGGTTACCCTGGGGACTTCAGTCAAGGTTGAAATGATAGAAAAAAATTCAGACTGCCACAGAAGACAGCAGAAGAAGTCAGCCCCCTAACTGGAAGAGGGTCTCCCAGGGGGCAGGTGTGGGTCTCCTCTCCCGACCCCCCTTGCCTCGCGTAGGTTGTACACGCTGTGGGAGCCTGAAGAACAGTTGTCTAACAAATCAAGAAATGCTTACCTGGGTAATCCAGCTTTCTGTGTGGGATGAGGAGGGAGAAGGGGGTTTTCCTGGAATAAGGCTCAACGAAGAATTTTTATCTTAAAAAAAGAAAGTAAGTAAAAGAAAATCCTCTGGTGTGGCATGATGGGTTTGTTTCCTGCCTGGGTTAGCTTGGCTTTCTCACAGTTGTTCCATTTCTAACTAACACCCCAGTTTATGTCGTTTCTCTTAATGAGGATGCCTGCGTGGCATGAGGCTGTATTTTTTGTTTTAAATTTAAAATCTAATTATCTCTCTGTGTTTCTGTTCATTTTCTCTTTCTCAGTCTCTGTTTCTCTCTCTCTCTCTCTTTCCTTCTCTCTTATATTTGGCCTTTTATGCTTATTTCTCCAAAAGTCAAATTTAAGATTCTACAGTGCTGCTTCCAGGCTGAGGTCTGAGGACTTGGTGCTGGTTTTGTGGAGAAGACGGCACAGGTAAAAGACAGGAAGGGAAAATTGGAAAGAATTTGCTGGGATCGACTCTTGGTTTATTTTCCATGGAGTTCCACTGTGGCTTGTGTTGCGAATATCATCAGTGACATAAAGTCTCACTTCTCCCGAAAAGTGAGAAAATAGGTTAGCTTACTTGTTCAAGCCCAGGAAGATGTACCTTTTGCAGTTTCAGATAAAAATTCTCTCCTTTTTGGATGAATGTATTCTTTCAGTAACAGCTAGAGGCTACAGAGGACACGTTTCATGACTACACATGAATAAAATCACTTTGCTTTACTTTTTTCTTTTCTTTTCTTTTCTTTCTTTCTTTCTTTTCTTTCTTTTTCTTTTTTTTTTTTTTTTTTTTGGTACTAGGGATTGAATCCAGGGCATTTTAACCACTGAGCCACATCCCCAGCCCTTTTTAGTATTTTATTTAGGGACAGGGTCTTACTATTACTTAGTGTCTCTCTAAATTGCTGAGGCTGGCTTTGAACTCATGATCCTCCTGCCTCAGCCTCCCAAGTCACTGGGATTACAGGCTTGTGTGGTACCACACCCGGCTGCTTTACTTTTAAAAGCAAATGTGTTCATCACTGTGTTTGTCCCTAATTAAAAAATACACATGCTACCCCCAGTACTGACATTTTCACCTTTGTTTCATGAAAGGCCTTGCTTCTTTCTCTTTGAATCTCACTATCCTTCATGGGTGTATTGTGAATGTCTTTCCTCTTCCACGTCTATCAAACCCCCAAGAGTCAGGGGTTACAATGTTTATACTTCTGCTGTGATTTGGATCTTGCTAAGTGTTGCCATCAAGCATGGTGGCACACACTTGTAATTGTAGTGGCTCAGGAGGCTGAGGCAGGAGGATCACAAGTTCAAAGCCAGCCTCAGCAACTTAGCAAGGATCTAAGCAACTTAACGAGACTCTGTCTCTAAATAAAAAGTACAAAGGGCTGGGGATGTGGCTCTGCAGTTAAGTTTCCTGGGTTAAATCCACAGTAACCCCCAAAAAATGTTTCCCAAAGGCCCATGTGTTAAAGGAACCTTCAAGAGGCAGTCTTAAGTGGAGAGTCTTTAGGTCATTGGAGTCATGCCCTTGAAGGAGATTGTATTCTCTTCCTCCTCTTTTTTGCTCCTTTGCCATGAGGTGGGTGGTTTTTGCTCTGCTGTGCACTCTAATTTTGCTGTGCTGTCCACAATTTGCTATCTTGTCACAGGCCCAAAAGAAAAAGGGTCAATTGATCATGGACTTAAACCCCCAAAACCATGAGCCAAAGCAAACCCTGACTTTCTGTAAGTTTATTATCTCAGGTATTTTGTTACAGTAATGGAAAACTGACAGACAGTTTCCTTGTCTCTTCCCCAGTGTCCTGTATCTGTGGCCACTTCACTGAATGAATGAGGTGAGTGTGTTGGGAACTGATCTTCATCTACATGGAGACAAAACACTAATAATGCTATGATTAAGTCAGAAATGGGTGGCTCTTGTTGATTACAGTAATAGCACTTCTGCAGTAGGCACTTTACATACATTGACTCATTTAATACCAAAATCTGATGTGGTAGTTCCTTTATTATCCCCCTTTGGATTAAGAAAATTGAAGCTCAGAGGAGCTAAGTGCTGTACTCAGGTTGAAGCCAGAATTCTAATCCCAATCTGTGCATCACTGTATTTACTGCCAGCTCCTGGAAGGGACCTATAGATACCACTCCACCATAAGTGGTACTCAGTAAATATTTGCTGAAGGAAAGAATAAATAAAAATGATAATAGTCCAAGAATTGGACATGATGGATTTTTATAGGGCAAAGGGAAACCTGGAAAGAGAACCCAGGTTGAGTTGTGTGGGGTGTGGCTGCTAAGGGATTGGAATGAATGTTCCAGGTGCTTCATATGCATCGATAGGGTGACCAGTCTGGGTCAGTCCAGTTGATGTCTATTGTAAGTACAAAGAGTCCTCTTTTCATGTTCGATGTTTGAATGATAAATTGCATGGTCATACCATGTCTATAAATGGTGTGGAAAGAGGCAGGCTCTCTGAGTACAAAGGGCAGCACCAGGAAATATTTTTTAAAAATTTATTTTAATATCATTTATTGAACCTAGGGGCACTGGACCACTGAGCCACACCCCAGCCCTATTTTGTCTTTTATTTAGAGATAGGGTCTCACCAAGTTGCTTAGTGCCTCGCCATTGCTGAGGCTGGTTTTTAACTTGCAATCCTCCTGTCTCAGCCTCCTGAGCTGCTGGGATTGCAGGTGTGACCCTTGTGCCCGGCCCCCAGCCCTTTCTTATATTATATTTAGAGACAGGTCTTGCTGATTTGCGTAGGGCCTCACTAAAGTGCTGAGGCTGGCTTTGAACTTACAATCCTCCTGCTTCAGGCTCCTGAGCTGCTGGGATTACAGATGTGCTCCACCGCACCTGGCAAGAAATATTTTAGATGAATTGATCCTTCTTTGAGGTCTACATCTTTCCCTTATACTGCATGAATATTATGATGGCTCCATGCTGTGTGAAGACACAGACCTGCTCTTCAGAAAGGATCCCAGGGATCTTCTGTATTCTGGGAGCTCCCCACGAACTCTTCCAGGTTTGGTGAGTGCATGAGATTGACGAGGCAGCGGGGTTTGGGCTCTTCTGCTTCCTCTCCCTCCAAAGTACATCATGGTCATAACGTCTCAGGTGCTGGTTTGGGGTTTAGAAAATACACACGGTGTATGGACGTGTGTCAAGTGGTCACCCACAAAACCAGAATCCTTGTCTCACTACTTATTAGTTGGGACACTTTATCTGCTTTCTCTGTGTGTTCAAGATTTCCTCTTTATTTAAAAAAAAATTGCAAATAATATTAATCATAGTGCTGTGTAGTGGTAAAGTGAGAGGAAACCACCTTATAAACATAAAATTCCGCGTGAATGTTAAGAGAAACTGCTGGCATGGGGCTTGTGCCAGGTAGAGCTCAAAAGTCAGGTTATTATTCTGGAGCCTCGTTCCCTTACCAATGAACTTGCTTCCTATTTAACTCCTGGGTCAAAAGAGCTTGAATTCTTTTGCAAACTCAGCTGAAGGTCCAAGTCCCTGAGCGCACGGTGGCCAGGTGTTTTCCACACAACAGTGGAATTTCCCAGCTGAGAAACTTCCTTCCACTCCTGTTCTGCCAAAGCTCTAGGTGAGCGGCCTGCAGGAAGGCATCCCGGGGCTTTGGGTTTGCCCCCACCGGCATGTCCCATGCAGGGATGAAAGAAGAGAGGAAATTTAGTTGTCATCCATGTGTCAAAGGTTATGGTGAAAAACCTATATCTTATTGAGGTAGGAAATGACATACTGTATTCTTTGTCCTAACCTATAAGACAGCCTCTGGTAGTGACCAAGTTTTATTAAACAACCACAATAACAACAGGGAGACAGGGAGCCTTAGGGAAATATGGAAAATGCTTTTAATGGAATCATTTTGACTTGATCTATTTAAGTCAAATGTTTGCTGTGCATCCACAGAGTTTAATGGTTACTACCGTCAAGCCAAAGAAAATATCCACCATCATGCTAAGTTTCCTTTATAAAATATCTAATTTTAGATCTGAAAGACCCTCTGAATCCAAGTCTCTTTTTGTCATTTGAAGAAGCGGAGGCCTCACACGTCCTGCCTCTGAGAGTTGCCAGTTAATCAGGGAAGACTGGGACCTCGATACAGGGGCCTCAAATCCCAGCTCAGAGCCGTCCATCACAGCATGTGTAGTGGACCTGTGGTGACCTCTGTTGACCTTTTCTTGCTTGTGGCTGCTGAGAGCCCCTGGCTTGATACACTTCTGATAGGCTTCCAGTCTCCCCTGGACAGAGGCACTGGCTCCTGTGGTCTGTGGGGGACGTTGAGGGCTCAAGACTGGGGTAGCAAGTAGTCACTGGAAACTTTGGGTGCGTCAGAGCCAAAAAAGAACCCAGGGCTGGCCAAGTGGAGCCTGCCTGCCTGCCATCCTCGAAACTCAGGAGGCTGAGGCAGGAGGATCACAAGTTCAAGGCCAGTTTGGGCCACTTAGCTAGACCCTCTCTCAAAAGAAGAAAAAGAAGAAGAAGAAAGGAACAAGAACTAGAAGAAACTGACAAGCTTTTGGAAAATCTTCTGCCTCTCCTTTCTTTCTAGGTGTCTGTACCCTCACTCCTTTATGATGCTGGTAGAAAGGAAACCCTTTCCAAGGGCCCCTTCTAACTTCTCTGTGTTTGTAGATGTAAATGCTAAAGGTCACCAGCGTTTAACACACCAGCCACTACCTCAATTCCAAGAACCCAAGGTGATCCTGAGAAAAGTGCTTCCAGAGGCCTCTAGAAAACCAGGTGAGGAGCCCACACCCCACCCCCACCCACCTTCCACCAGCTGCCCAGAGCTTTGGAGTGGCTTCCAGCTCCCCGTGCCTAACGGGGCTGCACTTTGGGGTTTGGAGAGGCCTCTTTTCCCGCTGGTTGCTAAGGCCAGCGCTGTCTCCAGGCCTGTTATCTGGAGGAGGACAGTTTAAACAGGCCTTATCGCTGTGTATTCAATCAAGGTTTATGAGGACTGATAAAGATGTCACCTAGCTGCTTCGTGTGTTCATTAAAACTCTATTCCCTGGTGGGATGGAAATGCAAAGGTGTTTGTCTTGATTTTTTTAAATGCAATTTTTCAGATAAATACATGTTGTTCTTTTGTTAAGGGCGGCACTTGCAATAAGCCATCTGTAGGGTCAAGCCCATTTGTGAGGCAGAAAGGGAGAGGACAGAGCTCCCAGGTAGTAGGACACTAGGTCTTGGGTTCTGCTGGCAACACAACTGTCTTTAATATCGTAGGTTATCATAATCGTTTATTTAATAATTCAATGAACATCACTACCCTTGGCTTAGGTGCAGCAATAAGCCATTGTGTGCTTTTCATTTTGTGTCCTTTTATATTATTTCTGGTCATTATAACAGATATTTGCTTTGGTCTTTAATTTTAATAAGAGATTTCTAACTCAGTGTGGTTGGATATCATCCCCCTTTCTACGTACGTGTTTCTTCTATTAGAGAGGAACAAAGGCAAAATCACCCATATTGCCTTTATTAACCCATATGTGTGTGGGTATAATTAGAGCTTCGGGGAACATAAACAGACTCTGCTCTGAGGGCTTTTGTGTCCTGCAAGCTTCATTAATGCTTCATAATGAGAGCCAAAGGTGGCCCAGAGCTTGCCCATAGACCATCTCCGTGGCTCATTTAATGGATATTGTGTTTATTATCACTAAGGCACAACTCAGAATTCAGGGTAAGAAATGTTTGGGCTTTATAGGGTTTCCCCTGTCTCCAGTTCAAAGGTACCATTGCTTGCCACTTTATCTCCATTCCTGCTAGTGATGCTATTTGACCAGAGGAGGCAGGTTGGCTAGCAGGAGACACAGACTTTTCTTGCATCCTGAGACATTCTGAACATCTCTGATGTCTGTTGGCTATTAAGTATGAGTCTTAGGGCATCTGATTACTTGTTTGCTTAATATTATTTAATTAAATTTAATGTTTTTGTTTTTCCCCCCTCTTAACTGGTGAACACACTTCCTCTCCACCACTGGGGGTCAGATTCAGAATAGAGAATTCTTCTGCTCCTGGGGTTCCCCTGTGCTATTCTGGGAGAAACAGGGAAAGGGAACAAAACAGTGTGGGTAAGCAGACAAGGGAAGGTGGAGGTGGTGGAAGCAGGAGGTGGGTGGAGGGTTAAAGGGAAGACTGGACATGGACTGCAGGGAGTTAGGACAAGGTGACCTTGGGGTTCATATGGCAGGAAAGGAAGCCTTGATGTGGAGAGGAGTCGCATCTCTGGTTCCCAAACGATGGCCCAATGCTACAAGGTCCTTGGATGAAATTTGCTCTCTGTGTGAGGTTGCATCTCCTCAGGAACAGACACGGG
This sequence comes from Ictidomys tridecemlineatus, assembly GCF_052094955.1. NCBI lineage: Eukaryota > Metazoa > Chordata > Mammalia > Rodentia > Sciuridae > Ictidomys > Ictidomys tridecemlineatus. Next base: position 47,356,716 of record NC_135489.1, on the reverse strand, counting down.
AACAAGGATTTGAGTTGCAAAGAGTTTCTGTAGAAGGAGGTGAAGAAACATCAGTAAGAGAGCCGAGAAAGGATGTGGGGGAGAGAAGGAAGTTGATCAAGGATGTGTTTTTGAGCAGGCTACTGCTGTGGGCCTGTGGGCCTCCAATTGACCATGGCACTCTCAAGAGACAGCCAAGAACCAGTCTCAGAACTGTGATCCTTTGAAGGTTGAGGAAGCTGAGGTGATTGTCAAAATTGCCTATTAAATTAAATTCGTTCAATTCTAAAATGCAATACCCCCTTGTTTAACATTTCTAAAATCAAGTTGGATTTGGTGGTGCATGCACACCTGTAATTCCAGCAACTTGGGAAGCTAAGGCAGGATGATTGCAAGTTCAAAGCCAGCCTCAGCAACTTAGTGAGACCCTGTCTCAAAATAAAAAATAAAAAAAGGCTGCAGATGTGGCTCAGTGGTTAAGAACCCTGCGTTCAATCTCCAGTACTGCCGCCCCCCACCCGCCCCCAAAAGCCATCCGAAAGGGTAATATCCTGGTCATTGTCTTAAAAAGGCCTTCCATTGATATCTTCTGGGAAGAACAAGAAAGCATCAGTATCAAAACTTGCAGAACGGCTGAGCACAGTAACACACGCCTGTAATCCCAGCAGCTTGGGAGGCTGAGGCAAGAGGATCCAGAGTTCAAAGCCAGCCTCAGCCAAAGCAGGGCACTAAGCAACTCAGTGAGACCCTGTCTCTAAATAAAATACAAAACAGGGCTGGGGATGTGGCTCAGTGGTCGAGTGCCTCTGGGATCAATCCCCAGTCCAAAAAAGAGAGAGGAAAACTTGCAGAATGAGTATTGGCACTTGGAAAAAAATTCTGGAGATAATGAAAGTGCAACCTCCTCCTTCTCCTCCTCCTCCTTCTTCTTCTTTTAGGCTGAATCATATCACACTGCTATTCTAACCAGGTGTCTGCCTGTAGTTCTAGTGACTAGGAAAACTGAGACAGGAGGATGATTGCTTGAGGCCAGGAGTTTGAAGCCAGCCCGGGTAACATAGTGAGAAGCCACCTTAAAAAAAAAAAAAAAAAAAAAGGAGGAAAAAGAAAATAAAATGAAGTTACTGCTTTGTCAAAAACAATCAAATGAGCCATTTCATTTGTTTCCACTTACAAGAAAAGCTGCATCAAAGCTTTGTTGATGAAGATTGCAGAAACTTGGACATGGACATATCTACATCAAACTATAATTCAGAAGAGCACGATTCTGCATGCAAAACTATTTTAGAAATGTCTTCATCAGTTTATTTTACTTCTGTTTTCCATCTTTTTATATATCACAGGAGTAGAAAGGCAAAGTTAAAATCTATAATTTTAAATGATAATAAAGCACATATCATTAAATTGGTAGTTTCAGTATCTTTTTTGGATATTTCTTCCATATAGATTTTAAGAACAAGCTTATTGAATTCCTTTAAAAGTCCAGTTGAAACAGTACTGAAGTTTTAAATTAATTTAGGAGATTATTCAGGCAGTCCATGCAAGAACATAGACTATCTCTCCTTTAATTCGTCTCATTTTGTGTATCCTTGTCCTTGCTTTGTGTTCAAATTTTTTTTTCTACAGAGAATTCATGAATTCTTCATTTACTTACTTCTTACACACTTTTGATACTATTGTGAATAGTGTTATATATAATATGTATATAATATATTATATATATCATATATATTATATATAGTATATATAATATTACATACACACACACACACCTTTTGAGGCAGGGTCTTGCTAAATTGTGGAGGCTGATCTCCAACTTGCTATCATTCTGCTTCAGCCTCCTGAGGCACTGTGATTACAGGCGTGGGCTCTGGTACTCAGCATTTTTTTTGGAATCGGAGCCTGAACCCTGGGGCACTTAATCAATCACTGAGCTATATCCCCAGCCCTTTTTGGTTTTTGTTTTGAGACAGGGTCTTGCTAAGTTATTTAGGATCTTTATAGGTTGCTGAGGCTGGCCTCAAACTTGATCCTCCTACGTCAGCCTCCTGAGTTGCTGGAATGACAGGCATGCACCACCAACACCTGGCTATTTTTGAAAATTATGTTTTCCAGGTGGTTATTGTTGGTTTAGAGATGAGATGGCACACTTCCTTCTGTAAAGGGCCAGATAGTAAATATTTTAAGCTTTGTAGCCATTTAAGTTCTTTTGCATGTTCTTCTTTGCTTGTTTGTGTTTTATAATCCTTTAATGAATGTAAAAACCATGCTTATCTGGTGCGACTCACAAAAACAAGCCTTACAGGGGATTTGCCCACAGTGTCTTAGTTTCCTAATTCCTGGTAGAAAAATGCTGTTGATTATATTAGTTGTTCTTTTTTTCCTCTATAAATTCGCTGACGTATTTTATAAGTTCTTAGGGTTTGTCTGATGGTCCTGTTACTTTTTCTACCTAGATGACCAAATCATCTTCAAATAATAAAGATTTTCTCTTTTAATTCTTACCACTCTTGCTTCCTTTTTTTCTTGTAAGGTTGACTGGGATCTCCACTGTAATGTGCCACAGACGTAGTAATAGTGGGAATCCTTATCTTGTTATGCCTTAAAGGTAACACATCTAAAGTTTATTTAAATATAACAGGTATTAAAGGCTTTGGTATATTACCTTTACCAAGTTAAGAAATTTTTCTTCCATTGCTTGTTTGCTAGAGGTTTTTTTTTTTTGTTTTTTTGTTTTTTTGTTTTTTTGGGTACTGGGTATTAAACAAGGGTTGCTTTACCACCAAGCTACATCCCCAGCCCTTTTTTATTTTTATATTCTGAGAAAAGGTCTTGCAAAATTGCTGAGGGTGTCACGAAGGCTGCTAAGGCTGGCATTGAACTTTTGATCCTTCTGCCTCAGTCTCCTGAGCCACTGGGATGATAGTTATGTGCCACTGCTCACAGCTCTGCTAGAGATGGAAAAAAATAAGTAGTGGATTTTTATCTAAAGCTTTCTCTTCATCTTTTGAGATGATGCAGTTTACCTCTTGTTGCCTTCAGGGAGGTGAACTAATTTAATAGAGGATTACATATTGAGCCATCCTTGAATTTTTGAGATATTTTATTTGATTGGGATCCAGTTAGCTATTGTCTTAAGATTTTTACATTGACACTCATAAACGAAAGTGACCTATACTTTTCTTTTCTTATCATGTTCTTATCTGATATTGGAGTCAAGATTACACAGGTCTTGTAATCTTGAACTGGCAATTAAAGTGAACTGGCAAAACTCACTCTTTCTATTTTCTGGTACATCTTGTATGAGAATTGACTAGAAGGGAGACCAGTAGAATAGAAGAAGGGACCCAGGGTGAGGGAGGAGGAGAGGGAAAGGGAAGGTACTGGGGAAAGATGTCAACCAACCAAATTGTCATATTGTGCACATGTGTAGAATGTGTAACAACGAATCCCAATATTATGTATAATTATAATGTACCAAATAAAAAATGTGAAAAAATTAAGTGAAAAAATAATGAACTATGCTTTAAAAGTTTGGTAGACTTTAGCTGTAATCATTTAAAGTCCTTTTTTTTGGGGGGGAGGGAGCAGCATTTGTTGACTATCTTTTCAACCTTTTTGGGGGGGTGGGGTACTGGGGATTGAACCCAGGGGCACTTGGCCGCTGAGTCCCATCCCCAGCCCCATTTTGTATTTTATTTATTTAGAGACAGGGTCTCACTGAGTGCCTCGCCATTGCTGAGGCTGGATTTGAACTCACCATCTTGCTGCCTCAGCCTCCCAAGCCACTGGGATTACAGTTGTGAGCCACAATGCCTGATCAACTTCTTTAATGCTTATTGGCTTATTCAAATGTTCTTTTTTTCTTGCATTAATTTTATCATTTTTTTCTAGGAATTAATCCATTTCATTTTGGTCATAAAATTTATTAGTGTTTTAATAATGCTCCTATTATTATTTCCTAATTATTATGTCTATAGTTATCTATTTCCAGTTTTTTATTTTATTCACTTGAATATTTTCTCCATCAATCTTGTCAAAGATCTGCAAGTCTTAAAATGGTTTGACGGGCATGGTGGTGCATGCCTGTAATCCCAGTGGGTAGGGAGTCTAAGGGCAGAAGGATCTCAAGTTCAAAGCCAGTCTCAGCAACTTAGTGAGGCCCTAAGCAACTGAGAGACTCTGTTTCTATAAAAAAGGGCCAGGGATGTGGCTCAGTGATTAAGCACCCCTGGATTCAATCACTAGTACACACACACACACACACACACACACACACACACACACACACACACCCCTTTAGGATTCTCTTATTTTTTGCCTTATACCATATCGATTTATTTTCTTATATTTATAGTATTTCCTTTCTTCTTGCTTTTTAAAATTGCCCTCTCTATTTTCCCAAGGTTTTTGGAGTTGAATTCTTATCTCTCTTGTGTTACCTTTTTGTTATTTCTTAATATATTTGTTTTAAAATATGATTTTTCTTCTAACACTGCTGTAGTAGTTTCTTCTTCTTTTTCCTCTTCCTTCTCCTCCTCTTCCCCCTCCCCTTCTTTTTCTCTTCTTTCTCCTTCTTCTGGTACTGGGGATTGATTCCAGGGGCACTTTATCACTGAGCTACATCTTCAATCCTTTTTTTTTTTAATTTTAAAATTTGTTTTAATTAGTTATACATGACAGTAGAATGCATTTATGCACTTTGATGTATCCTACATAGATGGGATATAATTTCTCATTTTTCTGAGTGTATATGTTGCAGAATCATAGTGGTCGTGCAGTCACATATATACATACAGTAATAATGTCTGATTCATTCTACTATCTTTTCTATCCCCACATCCCCTCCCATCTAATCTAAGGTAACCCTATTCTTCCCTAGTGCCCCCCCCTATTGTGAATCAGCATCTGCATATTAGAGAAAACATTCGACCTTTGGTTTTGTGGGATTATTGGCTTATTTCGCTTAGCATGATATAGGCCAGAGTCATTCTAAATGGAGAATAATTGAAAGCTTTCCCACTAAAAACTGGAACAAGACAAGGATGTCCTCTTTCACCACTTCTATTCAACTTAGTCCTTGAAACTCTAGCCAGAGCAATTAGACAGAAGAAAGAAATTAAAGGGATACAAATAGGTAAAAAAAGAACTCAGACTACCACTATTTGCTGATGACATGATTCTACATCTAGAAGATCCAAAAAATTCCACCAGAAAACTCCTAGAACTAATGAATAAATTCAGCAAAGTGGCAGGATATAAAATCAACACCCATAAATCAAATGCATTCCTATACATCAGCGATGAATCCACTGAAAGAGAAATAGAGAAATTAGGAAAACTACTCCATTCACAATAGCCCCAAACAAACAAGAAAAAAAAAAAAAAAAACCCACAAAAACCCCTGAGAATCAATCTAACAAAAGAGGTGAATGACCTTACAATGAAAACTACAGAACACTAAATAAAGAAATTAAAGAAAACTTCAATCCTTTCTATTGTTTATTTTGAGACAGGATCCCTCTATGTTGCTGAAGCTGGCCTTGAACTTGTGGTTCTCCCACCTCAGCCTCTGGAGTCTCTGGAATTATAGGCATGTGCCACCGTGCCTGGCACTTTTGTCTGATTTTGACATGTAGTGCTTCATCGTCATTTATTAATTTTATTAATAAACATTTATTAATTTTCTTTTAAATCAGGTTAAAATGTTATTTAGTTCCAAAATAATGTACTATTTTTGGTTTCAAAAATACTGTAATATTTTATAATACGACTTTTTAGCTTCAACACATGTAGTAATTTTAAGTAACTACTGTGTTTTTAACTTCTAATTTTATGATGTTTGGAGACAGGATTTATTAAGACTACCTTTCTAGTCTCAATAAAGTCTAAAGGGTCTTTATTAATGTCCCATGAGCCCAGAAAAGAATGCGGTTTTGCCTGGATATGATAGCGCATACTTGTAATACTAGTGACTCAGGAGGCTGAGGCACGAGGAGCAAGGCCAAGTTCAAGGCCAGCCTCAGCAACTTAGTGAGACACTGTCTCAAAATGAAAAATGAAAAGGGCTGGGAATGTAGCTGAGTGGTAGAGTCCCTGGGTTGAATTCCCAGTACCACAAGGAAGAAAGAGAGAAAGAATGTGTTTTTGTTTGTTGAATATAGAATTTTATACCTTTCAATGATTGAGTTGTGTTATTCTGATTGTCAGTATTTTTTATTATCTTTTTGCCCCATCTATTGGTTCTAGAGAATGGATTCTTTCCAACTATACTTGTTAATTTATCTACTTTCCCCTAGAGTTTGGTCCATTATTGCTCTATTTGTCTTGACCCTATATTTTTAATGCACAGTTTTGGTGGTAATAATATCTTCTTTTCATTTCCCCTTTTTTCATTATATACCATTCTTTTTCTCTTCTGATGTTTTCCCCGTAAATTGATTTTCTTGCCATAAAAATAGCTACATCAGTCTTCTCTTGATTCATATTTACTTAATATATGTTTATGTTCATCTTTTCTTCACTTTTCAACATTATTGAAAAAAGTAATTAATAAATGTTAGAAAATTAATAAGTGTTTATAATGAAATGACGATGACGATGGAGCACTACATGTCAAAATCAGACACAAGTGCGATTTTTTTTTTTTTTTTGGTGCTGGGGATTAAAGTACATGGCCTTATGCATAAGAGGCAAGCACTCTACCAACTGATATATGTATATATATATATATATATATATATATATATATATATTCCTGTGTCTTTTTAAGTACCCTTTCTTTGTGGCCCCAATATTTTTTTTCTTACTTTTAGAAATCAATCTTTTGGCTGGATGCCGCAGCACACTCCTGTTATCCCAATGGCTTGGGAGGCTGAGGCAGGAGGATGGTGAGTTTAAATCCAGCCTCAACAATGGCGAGGCGCTAAGCAACTCAGTGAGGCCCTGTCTCTCAATAAAATACAAAATGGGGCCGGGGATGTGGCTCAGTGGTGGAGTGCCCTAGACTTCAATCCTGGACATCCCACCCCGCTCCAAAATCAATCTTGTTTTGGGTACCAGGAATTGAACTCAGGGACATTTAACCACTGAGCCACATCCCCAGCCCTTTTTTAAACATTTTATTTAGAGACAGGGTCTTGCTGAGTTGCTTAGAACCTCACTAAGTTGCTGAGGCTGGCTTTGAACCTGAGATCCTCCTGCCTCAATCTCCCGAGCTGCTGGGATTACATGCGTGCACTACTGTGCCTGGCTTAAAAGTCAATCTTAGAGTCTGTCTTTTAATTGGTGACTTAATTTTTAAAAAAATCTAGGCTTTTTATCATCATCACGTGTTCACACAGTTCTTGCTTTTCACTAAAAAACGTACCTTCTTTTGGAGCTTTGATTAGATAGTGACACATTTTCTGGCCTTCAATTCTTTTAACTTCTAGACACTTTTTAATGCTTTCATTTGTGCCTTATAGTTTTACATGAGTGGGGCTCAGCTTGACATCCATGGATGGTATTCAATTCGCTCCATTTCAGTCCCCACTAACAACTTTTAGACACTTTTAGTATGGTTTTGCCCTTTCCTGTGGCCTACTGGAGGGTTTATCTAAACTCTTTTGTTTGTTTTTTTAATCTGTTGTGTGCCTTCTTTAAATTTTTATATATTTCATATTTGACTTTTCTACTTTTTTGTTATTATTTTTATCTTATTTTTTTATTCCAATGTAACCCCTTGTTTCATTACGTATATGTCAATGTTAATTTAAAATTCTTGGTCCGTCTGTTTCAGTTTTGCTTTAGACGGTGTGTGTTGGTTAGCTTGCTGTTGGTCTGTTAGGAAGTTCTCAGGTATCTAGTTATTTGTGCCTGTGAGCGTCTGTCCACCTGGAAGAGCAGCTGCTCTTTCTGGTCATGTGTTTGGGGCAGAGATGAAGGTCAGACCCTAGGCCAAGTCCTTCTAAGTGAGTATTAGGGAGAGGGGAGCACAAAGCCCCAGAGCCATCCAGACATCCAGGATCATCCCCTTTCCAGGTGTGATCTCCACCAGCAACTCTTCTCCAGGAATTCTTTAAACTCTTAGAAATAAGCAGTGGTGGCCATGTGTGGTGGGACATGCCTGTAATCCCAGCAGCTCCAGAGGCTGAGGCAGGAGGATCATGAATTCAAAGCCAGCCTCAGCAAAAGTGAGGTGCTATGCAGCTCAGTGAGACCCTGTCTCTAAATAAAATACAAAATAGGGCTGGGAGTGTAGCTCAATGGTCAGGTGCCCCTGAATTCAATCCCCGAAATCCCTCCCCCAAGAAAAAGAAATAAGCAGCACTGAAAAAATCCAGTTTCCTTAGCTAGTTGTGCTCTAACCTGGGGAGATTGGTGTATATAGGGGTCAGGTGTTGATAAGCACCTCTCTTCAAGATGGGGGACAAGACAGACGCTGAAGTCCAGTGAGCTAATGAATTTGAACCACCAGTCCCAAGAGTCTGTTTAAAATTCATATTTAAAAAATTTATTTATATTTTTAAATTTAATTTATTTAATTTTATTTGGTATTGAGAATTGAACCCAGTGCTTCAAGCATTCTAGCACTGAGCTACAACCCCAGCCCCTAAAATTTGGATTTTCTTATTTATTTATTTATTTGGGGTACAGGGGATTGAACTCAGGGGCACTTGACCTTGAGTCCTCAGCCCTATTTTGTATTTTATTTAGAGACAGGGTCTCACTGAATTGCTTAGTGCCTCGCTTTTGCTAAGGCTGGCTTTGAACTCATGATCCTCCTGCCTCAGCCTCCCAAGCCTCTGGAATTACCAGCATATGCCCCTGCACACAGCCAGATTTTCTTTTTTATTTTCAGATTTGTAATAGTGACAAAAATGTTATTTGTAAAAAACAAATAAATGTATTTTTTAAAAATAGACATGAGATTTTTCCCCCTTTTGTTCTGAATGATGAGTTGTAAATGGATCAAGAAAAGTATTATACTATTTGCCCCACTGACCCGATAAAATGCATTCACTCTTTTTAAATCTTTAGAGAGACATTTATTGCCCTAATCACTAAAATCAATGGTTATAAATTAGGATGTTTCCTCCAAAGTTAGGTTTATTGCCAGATTCTTGTTTAATCGGGAACTTTAAAGACAATCTAGTTTTATTCTATTCTGGGGACAGGGAGTTAAGTGACTTCTTAGAGCTTATGAAGAGCAAACCTGGGTCTAGAACCTTCCTGCTGGTGGTAAGTATTCCTTTTTTTTAAAAAAATATTTTTTTTTTTTAGTTATAGATGGACACAATATCTTTGTTTTATTTATTTATTTTTTATGTGGTGCTGAGGATGGAGCCCAGGGTCACGCAGGTGAGGCAAGTGATCAACCACTGAGCTACAGCCCTGGAGGCTTCTTGATAGTGTTCTTGATAGTGAATCAGAGTTGCCAACAATAGGTGGCAGAAAAAGACTAGTTTACAGGCGTTTTCTCAAAGGCACTCAAGCTGGGAATATAACGTTCTCCTAAAGATGTCCTACTGCATTTTAATAGTTAGAACCCACTTTTTCTCTTTCTTCCTCTCCCCTCTTTTCCCCCTCCCCTTCCTCTTCCTTCTCTTTCTGGGGATTAATCCCAGGGGTGCTTAACCATTGAGCAACATCCCCAGTCCTTTTTATTTATATATTTTTATTTTAAGACAAGTTCTCACTAAATTGCCGAGACTGGCCTCAGGCTTGTGATCCTCTGGCCTCAGCCTCCCAAGTCGCTGGGATCATAGGCATGCTCCACCGTGCCTGGCAGAACCCACTTCTGGACACTTTATGTTCTTTTCTTGGAGTGTTCCCTGAAAGCAGATGTCTGCAAGAAAACATCCTGACTGCCTCTGATGAGGCCTGGCTCTGAACATTCCTGTGTGCTTGCATCTGGACACTCATTGAGCGAACAGATAAAGGCAGGGAGAAGTGACTGGCAAGATTTTATGGGGCAGCATAAAAAGAAGTGATTGTTCATAGTTCATACCGTCATGTTGCAGCCATCTCTACCAGATCACTAAACCACCTCCTCAATTACATTAACACAATCATCTTAGTAGAAGATTCTTGGGTTTTTTACTCAAAAAATGATAATTTAGTCACATATAAATTCAAAAGAAATAAAAGGAAGGTGAGAAAATGGGAAATTTTAGAAGAGTCTTGGTTGTGAAGTCTAGTGGGGCAACGATTAGGGAGAGGTGTGAGTATGTTTGCCTGGAAGCCGGGAGGGAGGATTTTTATCACGCACAGTGGGTCCCCACAAATTGCTTCGTTTGTGCACAGTAGGTCCTCACAAAAACTTTGCATTTGTCAGAAGTTTCAAACTTTGCATGAAGTTGGGACAAAATGACATCCTGTGGCCTCATGAACATCTCTGGTGTCTGTCTCTTGGTTGCTGACGCTGCTGCTGTATCAGGCACTCATCTCAAGTCCCTTCATGTTTGGTGGCCTCCCCATTGGTCTCAGTACAGCGTCACTTCTCTTCCTACCCACTTTCTATAGTACTTCCAGTGTGATCATCTACCTATTGTCTATCTTCCTTCCTTCCTTCCTTCCTTCCTTCCTTCCTTCCTTCCTTCCTTCCTTCCTTCCTTCCTTCCTTCCTTCCTTCCTTTTTGGTACCAAGGATCGATCTGAGGGGCACTTGGCCACTGAGCCACATCCCCAGCCCTATTTTGTATTTTATTTAGAGACAGGGTCTCCCTGAGTTGCTTAGTGCCTCACCATGGCGGAGGCTGTCTTTGAACTCACCGTCCTCCTGCCTCAGTCTCCTGAGCCGTTGAGATTACTGGCGTGCACCACCACGCCCAGCTTTCTTTTCTGTCTTTCTGACATAGACAGAGGTTTATTTAGGAAGGTAAATACACATTTAAGGAAGAATGTGGGCTATCTCAAGATTAAGAAGCCCCAGTGTGATCTTTCAAAAATTGCCTTACTTTCTTGCTTGAACCCCTTCCCCCCCCCCCCCCCCCCCCCGGCCTCCCAGTTGCCTGTAGGATAAAGTTTATGAGTCTTAGCCTGGTCTTCGAGGCCCAGCCTCTGCCTCCTTCTCTACCTGTATTTCCCACTGCATGCCTTCTACTGCTCCCGGATCACATTCAGTAATTTATTCAATAACCCTTTATTGAACTCCACTGTGTACCAGAGACTGGGCTGCATGCTAGGATACAATGACAATCTGACATGTCCCCAGAGGAGGGGCTCCTCTGCTCTGGCCATTTGTGCTAATCACCTCTTCTGGTCTCTGTCATGAATTTAGTAAACTCAAACCACACACCCCCATATCATAACTCAATGTAATTTGAAATACAAAGACTCTTGTTTAACACAATTAGAGAATGAATACGCAAACCACAAACCAGGAAAAATTACAGTTGGCTTTTTGTCTCCACGAGTTCCAGTTCCATGGATTCAACTAAGTATGGGTTAAAATCCTTGAAAACAAAATTACATCTGTACTGAGCTTGTACACACCTTTTTTCTTGTTATCATTCCCCAAATAATAAACAGTATAACAAGTATTTTTACCAGCGTTTGCATTGTATTAAACATTGTAAGGTATCTAGAGACAACTGAAAATTTATGGAAGGATGTAATAGTTTATATGCAAATTTTACATGATTTTATATGAGAGATTTGGGCATATACAGATTTGGGTACCTTGGTGGCATCGAGGGAGTCCTGGACTTAATCCTTCATGATGGTTGAGGGACAACTGTATTTGCAAATCACCTGTCTGATAAAGAACTAGGCACAATGAAGCAGGTGAGTCTCAGTGACCTCAGGAGGCTGAGGCAGGAGGATCAAAAGTTTGAGGCCAGTCTGGGCCAACTGAGCAAGACCCTGTCTCAAAATAAAAAATAAAAAGGCCCAGGGATGTAGTTTAGTGGTTGAGTGTCCACGTATTTGATCCTAGTAATGAGGGGGTGAAAAAAAAAAAAAAAAGCTAAAAACAAGAAAGCAGAACATAAAACCCTGACAGCCAATTGCTGGTGAGTTTGCAAAGCAACCGGAACTTTCATGCATTGCTGGGGGAAATGCAAAACAGCACAAACCTGGCCACCACCACTGTGGAAAAGAGTTCTGCAGTTTCTTATGGAGTAAAACATATTTACCAGACAACCCAGCAGTCACCCATCTAGGTATTCACTCAAGCGAAGCAAAAACTTACATCCACAAAATAACCCGTTTGCAGACGATTGATATGTGATCACCGAAACTGGAGACAACTCAAATGTGGTCAGACAAACTGTGGCACACCCACACCACAGAGCACTACTGGGCACCGACAGTAACGTAAGTGAGTGTCAGATACAGTATGATGAGTGGAAGAAGCTAAGCTCTATGAGCCATGGACCATATGAGTCCACTCCTATGACTTTCTGGGAAAAGTAAAAATACAGTGACAGAAAAGGGACCAGCAGCTGCCAGGGGCAGTGTGGGGTCAGAGAAATCGTTGGGGATAAATCCTCATTAAAAATAGATCCCCATCTAGATGCAAGGACAAATGAGATGTGTATAAGAACAAACGAGATGTAGCTATGGAATTTCAGTTTTCTGTCTGTCTCTGCCTGACTCTGCACTGAACTGTGTTGTGGAGTTGGGACAACCTTAGGCAGTGGGGTACAGTGGCTTCCTGCTCTCTGCTTCCCTGGGGGAGCAGCCCATTTAGCCCATTGAGGGGGTCTTTCAAAGGGTGCCCACTTATTCCTACCTGACTTCTATCTGGTGAACCCTGCCTCCTTCGGGCTCAGGAATGCGTGGGGTAATTTGATGGGTCATTTATTAAATTTGAATGGTAAATTAATTTTTTTCCTTTAGTTTCATGGAGTTAGTAATTCAGATGCATCTTAGGAATTACATGTTCTATCTTTTGCATGCAAACTTTTCCTCTAAGGGAAATTAGCTTCTCTAACCTTTAGCCAGCACATCCTGCATTGTTCTTGTTGGGGTACCTTTCTTCTCTTCTTTCTCCTCCTCCACCCGCCCCCCCAGGCTGGCCTCAAACTTGGGGTTCTCCTGCCTCAGCCTCCCCAGGAGCTGGGATTGCAGGTGTGTACCACCATGCCCAGCAAGCAGATTGCCTTTCTCGTTGTGGTTTCTGGTCCCTACTAACTATTCGAGGGAAAAGACCTCACTTGGAGGAGAGTCACTCATATTGTCAGATGATGGCTCAAATATTTGCTTCAGGAAAAGTGATCTTTCCACCATAGCCTCCTGAGGCTGTGGGGCTTAGCAATGGTTCCTAGGACATCTTGATTCCAGACTAAGCAGCTGATTTGCTTTTCCCTTGACTATGCTTCCTGTTTTCTGGTGACAGGTTTGAATATACAAGTTATTAGGAATCCGGTAATAAATGAACAAAAACATAATTATAATACAGAGAAGCCCATTGGCTAAACATTAATACTTCCAAAGTTTTCTGGGCTCGCTCTTGATGAAGATGAAAAGAGAAGGGGCCTATTTTAAAACTCTAATTATTATTAGTTTTAATTTTTTATTGCTTTCATCAAGTATGCTACCCCGCCTATGAATTTTAGAATTTCTCAGGATGCATCTGGGTTCTGTTCTACTGAAATGAAGTCGTTCCAATCTTCTTTCTACATTAAAGTAGGACCAAGATTGCGCTGTGACAGTAAACCCGTGTGTTCACTGTCCTGGGCAGCACAGAAGAGAAAGCAGAGGGGCCTCCTTCCCGCCCCCTCCGGTTTAATGACATGGCAGAGGGGGTGGGCCAGAGGCCAAGACGCAGCATTTCCTGCAGCCCCAACCCCTCATTGAAGCTGCCTGCAAACACTTTCCCTTCCTGCAAGGAAGGCCGGATTCTTTCACAATTCCACAGCTGACCCTGCAGCACCCATTAATTTTTTTTTTTCCTGACTCCATCTTGTCAAAAAATTCCAGGGCCAAGACCCTCACTATTTCTAAGCCAACCTTTCACCTTAGTGTTTCCCAGTGATGTTCTTAAGGAAGTGAGAAATTTGGTTTATTTCACATGAGCTGATTCAACTGGCGGGTTGCCTATCATCTCCTACAGCCTTGATGGTACTCTGGGAGGCTAATTTAAAAAAAAAATACGTTTGTAGTTGTGGATAGACACAATATCATTATTTTATTTGTTTATTGTATGTGATGTCAGGAATTGAACCTAGTGCCTTATGCATGCTAGGCAAGTGCTCTACCACTGAGCCACAGCCCCAGCCCCATGGGAGGCTATGTTTTTAAATTGTTCTACTGAGATGACAGCAAATACATTTACATACAAATACTTGGGACTGTATTTGTAGTCTGCCTGAGGCTTAGACCCTAGAGCCTGTTTCGATTTTTATTTTTATTTTTTTTATACCAGGGATTGAATCCAAGGGTGCTTAACTACGGAGCCACATCCCCAGCCCTATTTTATTTTATTTTATTTAGAGACAGGGTCTCATTGAGTTGCTTAGGGCCTCACTAAGTTGCTGAAGCTGGATTTGAACTTGTGATCCTCCTGCCTCAGCCTCCTCAGCCTCTGGGATTACAGGCATGCGCCACCATGCCTGGCTTTACTTGTTGAACTTTAAAGGCTAAAGTGGTCTGAAGTGGGTGACAGTGGACAAGCCCACATTCTTAGTGTAACAAAGACAGTGAGTTAGGACTTTACGGGTCCTGCTTATGGTTGGTGAGTGGTTAAGACTAGCTGGAGGTAAGAGTGGAAAGTTTTGAAACAAGTCTTTCAAAAATGTCTGCTGATGATTAGAATATGCAACATAGGAGTGAAGAAGCAAGACTAGGGTCAGAGCCCAAGCCGAAGAGGAGTATGTGGATCTCCTTGCTTAATCCAGGAGTTTTGAATTGTATCCTACAGAACCAGCACATCCCTCTGAGATGCGCCACCCCGACAGCCAATATGACAGAATATTGCTTATTTCACATAAGCTTTCATTTGAAAAAATATTCTTTGCAGCTTTGAAAAAAATAGGAAAGCATTAATTTTTTTAAAAAAAAATATATTGTTTTTAAAAAGTAGTTTTAGGTTCACAGCAAAATTGAGAGGAGGCCACAGAGAGTTCCTGTATACCCCTGTCTCTTACATGGGGAGTCTTCCTCATGATCAGTACCCTGGCCAGATGGGTCCATTTGTTACAATCAATGAAGCTACATTACATTTTGTCTTTGTGTTATTTATTTTTGTGATGCTGGGGATCAAACCCAAGACCTTGTGCATGCTAGGCAAGCACTTTAATGCTGAGCTAAAGAGTTCTCCATGTAAAGAATCGTGTATAATTAAGAGCTGAACATATGATGTTTTTTTTTAAGAAAAAATATTCTTTTTGGATATTGATGGGCCTTTATTTTATTCATTTGTTTATATGTGGTGCTGAGAATCAAACCCAGTGCCTCACTCATGCTAGGCCAGCACTCTACCACTGAGCCACAACCCCAGACCATAATGTTTTTGGGGGAGGAAGTGATAACCACTGGTCAGCGCCTCTGGAGAATCCTGTTTAATACATTGTCAGCTTCAAGAGGTCATCTTTACCCCCTCCAAGCCACACAACCGTTCCAAAATCTAGAGGAAACTCTTGGGCTTGCAGAGACCTGTCCAACCACCCGAGGGCAGAAGGGCATCAAAACCAGGACTCTATTGATTCCATAAAGACCATGAGTGCAGATTTTTGTGTGAGAAATGGCACATGTGCAGGTGAGAAAGGGTCCCTGTGGATGAACCATCTCTTCTCCCTTGCTGGGCCTGTCAATTCTGCTCTGCAGCCAGGTGTAGGCCACATAACTTGAACCCCAGCTGAAGAAAAGCTAAGGGAGATTTGCATGAGTTTCCTGGCGTCATGCTCCAATCCAGCTTTGTGTTAGGTCTTTGGCACAGGAGGTAAAATGAGCAGCCCCGGTTTATAAATTAGGGATGTGGGGGAATTGGGGCCTGGAGTTGGGTTGAAACTGCTAGAAGATGCAAATTGATAAATAAACATTAAAACAATGAGGCTCTGCTAATCCTCTGACAAAGGACAAAATGCTAATCTAACCTGGCTGCCGGGGAGGGCTGCTTCAGTTGAACAAAGGCAGCATTTATAGCTTATGTTTTATTTGTAAACTGGCAGCCGCTGGTCAGTTAAATGGATTTAGTCTCACCTGCCTTCAAGGGGGAGGGGAGAGGCAGGTAATCCTTTCTTTCTCTAAACGTTGCAGGGAAACAGTCACCTGATCTGACCAAGAAAGGCCTTGGAGGATGTGCCAAATTTTAGCCACTTCAGAGAAACTGCCAAGTTGCTCGTCAACAATAGGGCCAGTGTCTGGAGGGGCAAGAGCAGGGAATGGCCAGTCTTTCCAAAGAAAGATGCATGAAAGGCTCTGGGTTTCCCTGCCTCTCTCTCTGCTTTCCTCCTACCAGGGTTGGAGGCCTTCTCCAGGGAAAGGGGATTGTCAGCACTCATTGGTGCTAGGAATTCTCTGACAAGGCGTCTGTCACCCAGGCTCCTTGCTATGGGCTGTCGCCTGCCTTCCCTGTGGACTCTGCTCCCCCACCCCTGTGGACTGTCACCCCAGAACAGGGTGTCAACTCATTCATGATTCCAAATGACCCGGGAGAGGAGAGAGTCTGGCACTGGTGTGACACCTACACAGACAGTGTTGGCCAGAGCTGATCACCCGGGGCAATCACAGATAAGTCCCAATCTCCAGTGGCCTCTCACCTCCATTACCTTTCCTTGCATGGGCCTACTTCCTCCACCTCAAATGTTAAGGTGTGCAAGTCAGTTGAGGGGTGGCTCTGCAGGAGAGGAAATGGCTATTTTTTTCTAGAGTAACTGGCTCTCTGAAGGTATACTCTGATGCTCTATCCCACCCAGTGCAGAACCAGCGTCTCTTGAAGTCCCAACCCCATGACCATAAAGAAGGAATGATTTCTTTTTTTCTTTTTTGGTACCAGAGATTGAACCCAGGGGCACTTAACTACTGAACCACACCCCCAGCCCTTTTTGGTAATTTATTTAGAGGCTAGATCTCACTGAGTTGCTTAGGGCCTCGCTAAGTTGCTGAGGCTGGCTTTGAATTTGCAATCCTCCTGCTCCAGCCTCCTGAGTTGCTGGGATGACAGGTGTGCGCCACCTTATTGGGCCAAAAAAGGGGTGATTTCAAATACAGACGGGGAATTAGCTGTGAATGAGTAGGACTCAGCCCAGATATGTCCTTTGGGAGGGGAAGCAGGTGCTGGACGGAGCTCCCCACTCCGTTGATGCTGCAGCTGGCTTAAAGAAGTGTGGAGAGCAAGACCTTCTGCTATACCCTGTAGACGTGAGACACGGGACACACACAGCTGGCTCTGTGACCATCTAAGTGATGTGATGAGGCTCCTGAAGAATTTTTTGTGTAAACTCAGATGCTTATGTCAAGGCTCCAGCTCTGAGGCCACAGATTAGAACTTGATCTCCAGGGGACAGTCACAGGGGTTGAGCTCATGTTAATCTTACATGGCCTGGATCTGACCTCTTGCCTTTGACCCTTTTCTCTCTGGTTTCCCCAACCTTTCACTCTGCTGGTTCTCAGGCTTCTTTGCTGGCTCCTGCTCTGGGAAATCCTCCCTCAGCTCTTTCCTATGCCCAAAACCTCTGCCTCTGCACCTGGCCCCAAATATGTTCTGTTTTTTATTCTCTCATTGTACCCTGTCCTGTCTCTTCACAATATCCCATTTTTTAAATTAGCTTATATGTGTCTAGATTCACGGATTTCCCTTCCAGACTCAACTCCATGATGGAGACGGTGTCTTTGTTAATTGGAAGCCATACCCGTGCCTACCAGTGCGAGGCACACAGTAGGTGCTCAATAAATATTTGTTGACTGAGTGAAAGGATGAAGGAATGCATCCTAAAAATATACCAGTAGGCATGATGCTAAGCCATTCTATACATTATCTTATTTCATTCTTGTATCAGTTCTATGAGGCAAATACTACGAGATCATTTTGCAGATGAGGAAAGTGAGGCTTAGTTTCCCGGAATTGCTTAAGGTCACACTTGGTGTCATTGCTGAGATTAGAACTCAGATCTATCTGACCCCAAGCCCAGGACTCTGTCACCTCTCCCAGGTGGGGCTGCATTCCTCAGACATTGTTTTCATCATATCAGTTTCTTATTCAAGAACTTGGGTGGGTCCCTACTCTCAAGGCATCTACCTTCAACTGTTCACCTGACCTTCAGGGCTGGAAACTGGCTTGCTTCTGATGTACCGTTACTATTTAACGCAGAATTCAAGCTTCAGATAAGCAAATTTAAGACAGTTTCAGTACAGGCGAGTTTCTATTGTCTTCTGTTTGCTGAGCAGCTAAGTCAGTCAGTTCTAGATCCTCAATCTGGTCTTGAATTCTGGTTTTGCCAAGCCTAGGATCCTCCCTCTTTTGTCTGAATTTGAGATGCTCTCTAAAATTGTACCATTACTTTATCATCTCATGCAAAAATTAACTTACTTAGGAATGAAATGCAAATGTTCGTCTTCAAGGGAGGCAGGTAAATAACTGGCATTTCTTAAACCTTTCTCCTGTCTGAATTCTCTGTTTCAGAGGCTAATTTTACTCTTTTAAATTGTTATGTAATTATACTTAGGAACTGATGTAGGATCACTAGGGAAGGGTAAATCAAGATCAAAATAGATGTCACTTCACATCCATTATGATAACTATTTTCAACAGCAACAACAGAAAATAGCAAGCGTTGACAAGCAAGAGGAGAAAAGGGAACCCTCGTGAGCTGCTTTGGGAATGTAAACTGGTGCAGCCACTGTGAAAAACAGTATGGCGGCTGGATTCAGTGGTGCCTGCCAGTAGTCCCAGTCACCCCAGTAACTCAGGAGGCTGTGGCAGGAGGATAGCAAATCTGAGGCCAGCCTGGGCAATTTAGAGAGTCCCTATCTCAAAAATAAGATTAAAACAAATAATAATAAAAAGGGCGGGGATGTAGCTCAGTGGTATAGTGCCCCTAGAGTCAATCCCCAGTACTGCAACAAAACAAACAATGGGGAAACAAAGACCCTGTCTCAAAATAAAAAATTGAAAGGACTATGGATGTGGCTCAGTGGTTGAGTTCATTCCCTGGTCTGAAAAAAAAAAAAAAAAAAAAAAAAAAGACTTGTCTTTATCTGAAAAGCGTCCTTTCCCCCCACATCTTGCAAAATATCCTGCTCATCCTTCAAGTTTTACGCAAAGGTCCCCACTTTCACCTGACCTTCTTATCCTCCCCAGCAAAGCTCCCTCATTCCCTCTCTCTGTCTTTTTAACATCCCAATGGCAACACTGATCACATTGCATGCAGATTCTCTACTTTCAGGTCTTTCCCATCCATTTACCCTATCGCTTCCAATTCATGGGGGGGGGGGTTCAGTGGGTGGAACAAAGAAATATCAAGACTTCTGTCTTTTATATGCTTTGTTTATATAACTATTTACTACTTATGTAATTATTTATTTAGTTTTTTAAAGAAGCATGTTTTAGCCAGGCGTGGTGGCACATGCCTATAATGACTCAGGAGGCTGAGGCAGAAGGATCACAAGTTCAAATCCAGCCTCAGCAACTTAGTGAGGCCCTAAGCAATTTAGTGAGACCCTGTTTCAAAATGAAAAATAAGAAGGGCAGGGGTTGTGGCTCAATGGTAAAGTGCCTCTGGGTTCGATCCCCGGTACCCCAAACAAACAAATAAATAAAATATGATTTAGGGCTGGGGTTGTAGTTCAGTGATAGAGCACTTGCCTAGAATGTGTGAGGTACTGGGTTTAATCCTCAGCACCACCTAAAAATAAGTAAATAAAATAAAGGTATTTTGTGCATCTACAACAAAAAAAAATTTAAAAATATATTTTATTATATGCATATTATATATACACACATATATATTGATCATTATTATATGTATGATAGGATACATATGATTCATATATAAATTTATGTGTACTGGAGTATCTGCTCAATTTCTCTCTCTTTTTTTTTTTTACTCACATGACAAATAATAAAAAGTTGTTGGAGACCATTGCACAGACAATGAAATTCTTGAAGTGGGGTCCTGTTTTTACTGCAGCTGAGAAACACAAAAATATGCTCAATATAGATCTGAAAGTTTGAATGAAAAGATCTGGAACAAGTAGACACTTGATATATTTTTGAGTTACAACTTATTTCATGTGAGGGTGATAGTAAGTCATATAGTGATCCATGTCAAGTGTTAGTCATCAAGGTTGATTTGTTTGTTTTTTTTTTTTTTAGAAGAATAGGAATCTCCAAAGGAGGTGGAAATGAACCATTGTGGCTGGGTGTTTATTTAAGCCACTTTGACAATGGGTACTCCTATGCAAGTGTCTCCAGTTGATTTGTGAAGTTGCCACCATATTCCTGGTTCTTTGATATTCTTTCTGCTGTGCCCTTATCATTTATTTTCCCACTACAGATTGAGCATCCCTAATCTGAAAATCTGAAATCTGAAAATGCTCTGGAATATAAAACTTTGGGGGCAGCAATGTGATGCCACAAGTGCAAAATGCCACACTTGACCTCATGTGACAAGTCACAGTCAAAATGCAGACACACTGAAAATATTGTATACTATTACCTTCAGTCTATGTGTGAAAGTTGCATGTGAAATATAAAATAATTTCATGTTTAGACTTGGATCCTATCCCCCCAGATATCTCATTATGAATGCACACATATTTTAAAATCGAAGTAAATCCCAAATTTCAAGTATTTCCTAAAAGGGATCCTCAATCTGTTTCCCATCCTTGTTTCAACTTTGATGGTCCCATTGCATAAATAGAAGGTTTGCCAGATAAAATATAGGAGGAAGCTCAGGGAAATTTGAATTTGGGGAGAACAATAATATTTCAGTATAAGTATGTCCCAAATATTGCATGGGCCATACTTTTACTAAAAAAAAAAAAAAAAAAAAAAAAAAGTGTTATCTGAAATTTAAATTTCTTTCTTTTTTTTTTTAGAGAGAGAGAGAGAGAGAGAGAGGAGAGAGAATTTTAATATTTATTTTTCAGTTTTTGGCGGACTGAAATTTAAATCTCAATGGGCTTTCTTTTCTTTTCTTTTTTTTTTTTTTTTTTTTTTTTTGCATTGCTGGATATGGAAAGCAGGCCTGATTTCCCTTATTTTCATTAGCGAAATCTGGCAATCCTATTTAACAGCCTCAGGGAGGTGTCCTGTAAGAGACCTAATAATATCTATCATGTGTCCAGGCTTACTCTCTGTGCCAGGTAAAGGTGCTATGCACCTTATACACAGTATCTCTTTCTTTTAGTAATGGGGATTGAATCCAGGGCCTTGAACTTGCTAGGCAAGGGCTCTACCACATAGCTAAACTCCCCAACCCTTTTCTAATTCATTATTTTGAGACAGGATTTTGCTAAGTTGCCCAGGCTGCCCTCAAAGTTGCAATCCTCCTGCCTCAGCCTCCTGGGTAGCTGGGATTGTAGGTGTGCATCACCACGCCTTGAACAGTATCTCTTTTAAACCATACATTAACGATCAAAGGTAGGTATTATCTCTATTTTTTAAAGATGAGGGATCCTGAGTTTGGAAGGGTGAAGCAGCAGCCTAAGATTACCAGGTAGGAACTTGGAGAACAATCTTTTGAACTCAGGTCTCCCTCACTCCAAATCCTGTTTCTTGGAGAGAGACAGATTTGGATTCAAAACATAGGATACTTTGGACCAGATAAAAATGTCTGAAGTAGATTCTTCAGCCCCTGCTATCAGGTGTGGATCCATGTCTTCGAAAGATTTTCTTTACTGTCCAGGCTGGAAAAACTCCTTGAATATTAAGGAATCATGCACATGTGTATATTTTACAATAATTTTTTTTTGTTTGCTAATTGAGAACTCTAGCTAGACAATGTGGGGACAAAATCAGCACACTGGAAGTAGTGGTCACATCATTAATGTGGGATTATTTCATTGTCTGGTATTACTGGGAAAAAACCCACCCCTTAGCATCTTTTTAGATTTTTTTTTCAGTCTGATTCCATTCATAAACAGTAGATTCATGTTGTTCACTCCCAATTTTATTTTCCTATTATTATTATTTGGTATTGGTGCTTAACCACTGAGCCACATACCCAGCACTTTTTATTTTTCATTTTGAGACAGGGTCACTGTAAGTTGTTTAGAGCCTCACTAAGTTGCTGAGGCTGGCCTTGAACTTGGTAATCCTCCTGCTTTAGCCTCCTGAGTGGCCGGAATTACAGGCATGCACCCACCACACCCATTAACTCCCAATTTTCAAGAAGACAATTTTAAGTGACTTATATAACAGATTGATATTTGAGGTTAGATAAGTTTATATTAGACCAAAGATTACTTTGGGGATATTGGAGTTAAGTTCTGCTGCCTAACATGCCAAAGAGTTCTTTCCGAACTTTGTGCAGTCTCCTGCATTGAGGAATTTTTTTTCCATCTTTTAAAATTCATCAACATTTGCAAGAAATACCCAACCACTGGAACAGGATGCCACATGTCAAACATAGCAGCTCCTATGACAATAGGAACGATCTTTCTTGGGAGTTATCTGTAGAATTATTTATTGCAGAGAGTGATGTGGGGGCATCTCCTCCAAGGACTGAATCCCCAAGTATTCCAACAAGAGCCCCTTAGAACGTGGTGGAAGGCAGAGGCTGTAGGTCTGAACACACCTGAGACCATATTCTGGGTTCATCGCTGACTAGCAGTTTAAACTTGTATAGAACACCTGACGTCTCTTACCTCAGTTTCTTGGTTGTCAAAAGGAGACAATAAAATTTCCTTTGATGGATTGTGGCAGAAAAATTCATTGAGACAGAATGTGTGGAAATGCCCCAGACACAGTATATCAGTGAATGTGCCATCAGTTGAGTTGTTAGCAACAGAAAGCTTAACACACACAAATGAATTCATTGCTTCACATCATTGAAAATCCAGAGAGCAGGCTTCACGGTTGTTTTAATCTAGTTGCCCAATTACGTTATCACAACCCTTCAAGATGTTGACCACATCCCAGATGGTCTCCCTTCCTCCTTGCAAGATGAATAGTCCAGCTGCGCAGAATTGCATGCTTCGTCAATGTCAGAAAGAGAAGAGAGAAGGTCTCTTCCTTCACCCTGGGTCAGAAGTCCAGGTCGTCTTTGGATCAAACTACCTTGGCCATGTGCTGCGGTCTCTGGAGCCAGAGGCTTATGAAATGCCAGGCGTTGATTGGCTCATTGTGCATTGGGTGTCTATTTTTGGCCAAAGAGATGGAATAATTGACTTGGACTGAACAGGGTTCACAGAGTGAGCCGGTTGGGGGTGGGGTAAATATAACACAAAATTTTATGTCTAGAAGTGTGTGGGTGTTAGCAAGACAACCTCAGGCTGACTGTTGAAGGTGCCCAGTAAATATCATTATTGTTCTCATCAGTGACAAAAATTTCACACTCAGAAGAGTTTCCCTAGGACAGATACTCTCCCCTTTCATTATGGCCTGAATGTTGATACGCTTCCCAAATCATCTGTTAGAAGCTAACACCCAGTGTATCAAGAGGTAGAACCTAAGGAAGTAATTGAGTCATGAAGTCTCCACCCTCAGACATGGATTAGTGCCCTTATGAAAGGCTAGATTGAGCACCCTTGCACCCTGTGCATGAGAACACACTTTCTGTGTTCAGAAAGCAGAGAGCCAGCCTTCACCAGGCATGGAGTCTGCTAGAAACTTGATCTTGCACTCCCCAGCTTCCTAACGGTAAGCAGCAACTTCTGCTGCTTATACATTATCCACTCTAAGGTATCTTTTATGTAGTTTTTGGTACCAGGGGTTGAATCCAGGGCTGCTTAACCACTGAGCTACATCTTTGGCCCTTTTTAGTTTTTGAGACAAGGTCTTGCTAAGTTGCTGAGGCTGGCTTTGAACTTGCCATCCTCCTACCTCAGTCTCATGAGCTGCTGAGATTACAGGCGTGTGCCACCATGTCTGGCCTATGGTGTCGTTTATAGTAACCCAAAGGGACTAAGGCATTTCCCTTAAATATAACCTTTTTTTTTTTTTGGTGGGGGGATTCTAAGAAATAGCCCTTTGTTTTGTTCAGGCTAGCTATAGTTCCCTGTTTTTCAAATGTTTCTTCAATAAGTTTTAGGTGAATTTTTTAGGTCACAGATGGCCTAGATCCAAAGTTTTCTTGTTTGTGAAGGTGGTGATAGGGTGGTATTCTCATCCATCGAAAGCTGGAAAAAATTTGCAGGCCATCAGCTCTTTGGACCTGCCACCCCGCCCACTATTGGGTCTTTCATCATTGCAGACCGACTCCATGATGTGAACCTATCACACGCATCAGACGAGAAACATATTTGGGGGTTTGAAAGAGGATGGACGTGAAACAAAACCACATGCAGACATTTCAGCTGATGAAGGACCTGCAGATGGACAGGTGTTGCCCGTTACAGCTGAGCTCTGGGAGCAGTCCAGAGGGGAAGGGAATGGAGGGCAACTCTTAAAAGTCTTCCCTGCTGAAGGGGACCACACTAGAGGTGGGAATAAAGAAGTCCATTGGCTTTGGATTCTGCAGTGCTGGCTCACTGTCTGTGAAGGATGATGATCTCTCACATTTTCATAAGACTCTCAGTCCTCTCTGTATTTGTCGAATAAGACGCAGAGCCCGGCATTCCCTCTGGAGATGTGTCTGAGACAGACTGCGGGTTGCTTTGCCACTGACATCTTTCACACCTCAGGGGACAACAAGCTTTGTGCTCTATGGCCCATAGTTTTTCCTTTCAGAGATTTAGGCCACCTGTGGGATTTAGTTGTGTTTCCCGAGAGTGAAGCATTGACGAGGAGGTGATTATAAAACATCTGGGTTTGTATTAGTTTCCGGTTGCTGCTGTAACAAATTTGAAGTCACAAACTCAATAGCTTGAAATCATACAGATCTATGGTCTTGCAATTCTGGAAGGTAGGACTTCTAAAATCAAGGTGTGGGAAGGGCTGCTTTTCTTCCGGAGGCTCTGGGGAGATCTGTTTCCTTGCCTTTTCTATTTTTAGAGGCACTCTGCATTCCTCAAGACTTTCTACCTACATCCCACAATGTCACATCTCATATCTTTCTCTTTCTCTTCCTCTCTGTCATCTGCTTCCCAGTATCACTTCTCCTTTTCTGACTCTGACTTCCTGCTTCCTAAGTATCCTTGTGATTATATTGGTCCCACCCATAAAATCCAGCAGGACTTCTGCATTTTAGGCTCCAT
Source organism: Ictidomys tridecemlineatus (assembly GCF_052094955.1). Taxonomy (NCBI): domain Eukaryota; kingdom Metazoa; phylum Chordata; class Mammalia; order Rodentia; family Sciuridae; genus Ictidomys; species Ictidomys tridecemlineatus. The sequence continues at coordinate 47,331,510 of NC_135489.1, read as the reverse complement.
AATCAAATCTGGAAAGTTCTTTTAGTGGGAAAAGTAACGTATTCACAGGTTTTAGGAATTAGAATGTTGGCATCATGGAAGACTATTACTCTACTATGATAATCTAGTTTTTCTTCATGTACCTACTCTTTATTTTTTCTTTTCTGTTCTTTTTTCTTTCTTCCTTTCTCTCTCTCTCTCTCTCTCTCTCTCTCTCTCTCTCTCTCTCTCTCTCTCTCTCCCAGGGGTGGAACCCTGAGACACTCATCCACAGAGCCACATCCCCAGCCATCCCCCATTTTTATTTTTTGATTTAGAGACAGGGTCTCACTGAGTTGCTTAGGGCCTCACTAAATTGCTGAAGTTGGCTTTGAACTCATGATCCTCCTGCCTCAGCCTCCAGAGCTGCTAGGATAACAGGCATATGCCACCAAGCCAGGCCTTTTTTTTTTTTTTACTTTTAAAACTTATTTACTTTTTATTTAAAAGAATGTGTTCATAGGGTTAAGAGAAACAAAAATGGCCGGGTACCTGTAATCCCAGCAGCTTGGGAGGCTTAGGCAGGAGGATCATGAGTTCAAGGCCAGCCTCAACAACTTGGTGAGATTCTGTCTCAAAATATAATATTTTAAAAAAATTGACTGGGCATGTGGCTCAATTCTTAAGCATCCCTGAGTTTGATCCCTGGTATTAATAAATAAATAAAACAGAGGTGTACAAATGGTCAAGAAGCCCAAGAAAAGATGTCCAAAATATTAGTCCTTAAGGAAATGTAAATCAAAACCACAATGAGTGCTATGATTTGGACGTGTTCTCCAAAAAGTGTGTGTTGGAGACTTAATTGCCGTTGTAGCAGTATTAAGAAGTGAGTCCTTCAAGAGAAGATCAGGCCACGAAGGCTGTGCTCTCATGAATTGATTAATGCTGTTGTTGTGGGAGTGGGTTCCTAGTGAAAGAATGAGTTCAGCTTCCTTCTCCTTTTGTCCCTCTCTGCTCTTCTACCATGAGATGATACAACAAGAAGGCCCTTGCCAAGTAAAGACCCCTTGATTTTGGACTTCCCAGCCTCCAAGACAGTGAGAAGTGTATTTCTGTTCATAGTAAGTTACCAGGTCTCAGGTATTCTGTTATAGTAGCACAAAATGGACTAAGACAAAACAGACTGGTAGTTCCTACAAAAGGTAAACACAGAATTACCATATGACCCAGCAATTACTCTCCTAACTATATAACCAAAAGAACAGAAAAATAGGATTCAAATGGATACTTGGAAAACATGGCTCACAGCAGCACTATTCATGATAGCCAAGAGGTGAAAATAACGAATATGTCCCTAAACAGGTGAATGAATAAACAAAGTGAGATAGATTCCCTACATTGAAATTATTACTTCACCATACAAAAGAATGAATGTGGATACATGTTATGACATGGATCAACCTTGAAAATATCATGCTCAGTGAAATAAACCAGATACAAAAGAACAAATATCATATGATTCCATTTATATGGAATCTCCAGACTAGGTAAATTCATACAGACAGAAAACAAATTAATGATTGCCAGGGACATAAGCAAGGCGGGGTGGGAATGAGGAGTGGCTGCCTGGTGGGCATAGGATGTTCTCTTGTGACTCAGTGTTTTGGAACTCGATAAAGATGGTGGTTGCATGACATTGTGAACGTACTAAATACCACTGCGTTTTACCCTTTAAAATGGTTAATTTTATGTTATGCAAACTTCACCTCAATATTTAAAAGAAAGGAAAACATTGGACAAGGTATGCATTGGGAAAAAAATCATGTTCCTACCTCTGTCTCTATCTGTCCATTTCCTCCATCCATATATCTTTGGGCTGAGGATATTCAGTGGTGAAAAGCTTGTGTAGTATGTGTGACACCCTGGCTCAATCCCCAGGACCCAGGAGGGGGGAAAATCAGTGTGTATTCTTTTAGTCTTTTTTTTTCTTCCTTTGACTGGTGGTATTGGCTTGAACCCAGGGCCTCACACAGCTCTACCACTGAGGTATATCTCCAGCCAAATTTATGTTATTTTGAGACAGGGACTCACTAATATACCTGGGCCTGGAACTTTCAATCCTCCTACCTCAGCCTCCATCATCGTACCCCTTTAAGGAAAATGTAATATGTCCCTCCCTTCCTTCCTTCCTTTCTTCCTTCCTTCCTTCCTTCCTTCCTTCCTTCCTTCCTTCCTTCCTTCCTTCCTTCCTTCCTTCCTTCCGTTCTCTTTTTCTCTTTCTCTATCTATCTATCTATCTATCTATCTCTTTCTCTCTTTCTACCAGGGATTGAACCCAGGGGCACTTAATCACTGAGCCACACCCCCAGCCCTTTTTATGTTTGTTTGTTTGGTTTTTTTTTGAGACAGAGTCTCACCAAGTTGCTCAGGCCCTCACTAAGTTGTTGAGGCTGGCTTTGAACTCAGAATTCTGCTGCCTCAGCCTCTCCAGCTGTTGAGATTCCAGATATGTGTCACCACACCCAGCTGTTGTTTCTTTCTTGTTGCTTTTGAGACTTTTATTTTTGTCTTTGGTTTAAAGTAGTTTGGTTACATTTTTCTGGGAATGGATTTTTTTTTTTTTTTTTTTTTTTTTTACAATTATCCTCCTTGGGGTTTGTTGAACTTCTTAAATCTGTAGGGGTTTTTTTGTTTCACCAAAACTAGGAAATTTTCAGTCATTACTTCTTCTGTTTTGTTTTTGCCCTGCACCCTTCCTCTCCACTTCTGGCACTCGGTTGGGAAATTTTTTAAAATTTAAGTTAAGCCCTTTGGTGCTGTTCCACAGTTCCCTAAACTGTTCACTGTCCCACATCCATCTTTATTCTTTCTTCTGTTTGGGTTGGAGACATTGTATTGCTTCATCTTCAAGCTCACTGACTCTTTTCTGTTATCTCCATTCTGCCCATCAGTGAGTTTTAACTTAATATTATTTATTTACTTAGTTTTGCAATTCTGAGGGTCAAACCCAGAGCCTTATGCATACTAGGTGAGTGCACTACCACTGAGCTATATCCCCAGCTCCAGTGAGTTTTTAAATATCAAGTTTTGTATTTTTTAGTTCTAAAATTTCCACTTGGATTTTCTTTACATTTTCTATTTCTTAGCTGGGAGGTCAATCTTTAGAAATAGAACATTTGCCTTTTCTTGTTGAAGCATTCTTATAATAGCTTCTTTAAAGCCTTTTTTTGAATACTTTTTTTTTAGTTGTAGATGGATGGCACAATATAAATAATATGTGGTGCTGAAGATCGAACCCAGTGCCTCACACATGCTCGGCAAGTGCTCCGCCACTGAGCCACAGCCCAGCCTAGCTTCTCAAAAATCTTTTTTCAGGTAATTCCACCTTGGAATGCAAATTTTAATTTCCTGACTCTTTATATGGCAAATAATTTTGTATCTGGACATTTTGAATATCATTAGTCTGGGTCTTGTTTAAAATTCTATGTACAATATAGTTTTTTTTTAAATTTTTTTTTTAATGTTTACAGGTGATAGACCCAGGCTGCGACTTTTAAGCAGCCCCTTCTGTGGGTTCCAGTTTCAAGCTCACTGACTTTTTCCTGTTATCTCCATTCTGCCCATCAGTGAGTTTTAATTTAATATTATTTATTTACTTAGTTTTGCAATGCTGAGGATCAAACCCAGTTCCATTTTCAGGCTTTGAAATGCTATTCACATCCGTCCTGCATGTGCGCCGCCTGGTGGTTAGTATGGGAAGTGAATGATGGTTTGTTTCATAGTTTATGATTCTAAGTTTTTGGTACGCTGTTTAGATAGACAAATGTGCCACTTGTGAATGAGTCCAGGGATTAATAAACAAGATTATAAGGTCATTCCCTGGATACCTTCCTCAACAATATCCCTATTACTTTCTGTTCTTGGGCTCCTCTTTTACAAAAAAGAAAGCTGGGTATTTCTCCCATTCTTTGAGCCTTAGAAGTTCTCTTTCCTGCTCCTTGAGTCAGAACCAGAGTTTCCCTGGATCATTCTTTGTGCATGCAGATGCCCATTTCCAGGCTTCACACTTTTTTAAAAAAAAAATTTTTTTAGTTATAGATGGACATAATACCTTTATTTTATTCATTTATTTTTATGTGGTGCTGAGGATTGAACCCAGTGCCTCACATGTGCTAGACAAGTGCTCTACCACTGAGCCACAACCCCAGCCCCTACACTACCTTTTATCTAGACTGGACATCACAGAAGCTATAAGTATGGTGAACCCAGGCCTGGTTCAGAGGTTCTTTGAATTCAAGATTTTTCCTAAATCTGTCAGCTACTATATACTTCCTCCTTTTTTTTTTTTTTTTTTGGTACTGGGAATTGAACGCAGGGTATTTTACCACTGAGCTACTCCCCAGCTCCTTTTTATTTATTTATTTTGAGACAGGATCTTGCTAACTGCTGAGGTTAATCTTGTGATCCTCCTGCCTCGAACACCTGAGTTATTGGGATTATAAGCATGTGCCTCTAAGCCCAGCTAATATGCAAATAAAAATATTTTTTAACACTCCTTATTCTATCTCCCCATCTTCCAAGCTTCCTATAAGATGTCCCATGTCATTTAATATTGTCACTGTCTACCAGACTCCCAGTAAGACACCTCAGAACCCCTGAATCCTTCATATTTTCAGGCTACTCTTTGTCGTCTCTGCTAACTCAGATATGGCTTTTATAAGCCCGTCCTGCACCCTGATCCCTGCCATGCCATTGGTTTCCTGCCCACTGTTCTGCTTTTTCTTACCCATAGTTCTCCCTGCTGCCAGAGGGGCCTTCCTGAAAGAAAATACATCATCATCTCACTCCCCTTGTAAAACTTCCCTGGTACCTCTTGTCCCCCAGTGACAAGCCTAAGCTCCCAAGCATAGTACACAAGGCCTGCGCCCCTGGCCTGGACTGTCTCCCCTAACTCCTCTCTCATCAGCGTGCATCTCTGCTGCCCACACCCAAAGACACAGGCATTCTAAAGTGCTGCTCCCAGTTCCATGATTCCCCTTCCTTGCAGCGACTGGAATGCTTGCACCTACTCTGATGCCTGGCCATTGAAATGTCAACCAATTACTAATAATTCCAAGCTGCTGTTGTTGCGGGATCCTCTGTGTTTCTCTGACATTGGCCTTGAGTGTATTACCGTGGTCACATGGCCTGTTTGCATGAATGTCTCTCCCACTAGCCTGCGTGCACCTTGAGGCTGGGGGCTTAATATTTGTCTCTCTGGGAAAGAACAGAGTGCCCGACTCAGAGCAGACCCTCAATGACCTCAGATAAATCAGTGGATCTCTAGCAAGCACCTGGCGGCCAAGGAGCACCTTTGTGCGATTAGAGAAGCAGAAAAGAAACGGCAAGAATGTTTGCAAAATGGAATGAGATTGCCAGGGTTTCTAAGCTAAAACAACATAGTGATTTCTGGTTTAGGTCAAGTTATTGATAATGTTTTGAAACCAGTCTGGATGTTTTCTTATCTGCACGGATGGAGAGGCCAGAAAAATACAATGAGCTTGTAAAACTGGTATAACCCCAAACTCTAGGGAACTGAAGAAATGCCGCTCATTTGGGAAGCAGCATTGTCTTGCCAAACTTGAATTCAGTTCCTAACTGGCCACTGACTGCTGCGGGAACTTGGGCAGGTTAGCTCACCTTTTTAACTCTTGGTGTTCTCGTCTGTAAAATGGGCACAAATATTTCCTCCCCCACAGGATTGTTATTTAGGATTGATTTAATTCATATTTTTGCTATATAGTTAAGGCGGATAAATAGTGTTATTATTTTTATTTTCTGGTAGTTTAGGGAATGAGTAGATGAAAAAGAGGCATGTGTATATTTCACTTGGGGTTTTTATTGTGTCCATCTTCTGAGAGGGCAGGGCCTTTGGTATTCCTGTGTCCTGAGGTCCAAGAATGGGCTCAAAGGCCAACATTCTTCTTCTGGCCACCGTGCTGGGTCCAGCTGGGCCACTTCCATTCTTGGAGAGTCACAGAGCCGAGAAGGACCAGCAATACTCCTCTGTGCAGGGAAGCATTTCATTTCTTGTCTAACTGTCCTTGACTTCAGAAAGATAAAGGAAAAATTGTAACATGTTATACCTGGACAGGCCCTATTTGCCAAGGACATTCTAAAAATATACTGTTAGGGTTTTAAAAAGAAAAAGAAAACTCATACTGATTGTTAAGATCTCTGGAAATGCTACTTTCTAAATTTATGTCAACAGAAATAACCAGACCTTGAGATGTCCACTCAAGGTGTAGGAAACACTCAACCACAGGATCACCAGCACATATTTTTGGAATGCAACAATGATTATATTACCATTACTATTCCTTCTTCTACTTTTATTTTATTTTAGTTTTTGGTAGTAGGGATTGACCCCAGGCAGTTTAACCGCTGAGCCACATCCCCAACTCTTTTTATTTTTAGTTTTGAGACAGCCTTACTAAGTAGCTGAGGCTGGCCTTGAACTTGGGATCCTCCTGCTTAGGCCTCCAGAGCTGGTGATTATAGGTGTTTGGCACTGTGCCTGGCAACTTTGATTTTTTTTTTTTTTAATAAATAGATCATCATTGGTCACCACTTGCAGTAATTATGTTCTCCGCTAATTGTCAAAGATTCTGAGTGTATCGTGAAACAAATCAATCAGTGTCCCTGAAGATGGTCTCATTGTATCAGTCTGTTGAGAATGTGTCCTCTTACTGGGCACAATCTTGCCAGCATTCTCGGTGGAAAACACCTGTTTCAATAGGAGAAGAAAGAAAGAAGCAAAGAAAGAAAATCAACACTGCATGGGACCTCTCATAGGCAAGGCATTTTCTATATCTTCTAATTTATTTCACTCCTTTCATACTTATAGGTGAGTAAACAGAAACTCATAGAGATAAAATGACTTGCCCAAGTTCACTCATCCAACAAGAGGCACAGTTGAGATTGAAATCTAGATCGGGGCCAGGCACAGTGGCTCATGCCTATAGTCCCAGTGACTTGAGGGGTCAAGGCTGGAGGATCGTGAGCTCAAAGCCAGCCTCAGCAACTTGGTGAGGCCCTGAGCACCTTAGCAAGACCCTGTCTCAAAATAAAACATAAAAAGGGCTGGGGATGTGGTTCAGTGGTTAAGCATCCCGGGTTCAATCCCTGGTACCAAAAAAGAAAAGAAAAAAAAAAAAAGAAAGAAAGAAAAGAAAATCTAAATCAGCTCATTCTAAACCCAATGTTCATTTCAACACGGAAGTGGCAACAGTTTTCAAGTGGAGCCCATAGCTATTTCATTTCCACATACTTTTCATTACTCCTCTCCAACCCTTCCACACCCGCATCTTCTCCACCTTCTTCCCTCCCACACCCTTCTCCTCTGTGACTTTCCACGGCTTGGAAATCCCTCACTACCAGGCAGAAATATATTCATAGGAATTAATAAAGGACAGACTTGATAATGTGACTAATCCGTTTGTCAGTTCCACTTGAAAGCAGGCCTAGGTGTGTGTGTGTGTGTGTGTGTGTGTGTGTGCGAGCGCGTGCGCACACACAGCGAGGGGGACAGGAGGGGAGGCACACATCTATATTTCAAATTAGCAAGTTGGTCACGAGTTCCATCTTCATGCCAGGGACGGTTTTAGATAGCCAGACATACAGATAACCAAGGCCCAGATTAACTGGATCTGACTGCGCAGTAATTCAAAGCTCTCAGCATCTATGGCCAGTCTGCGCGGTGAGACATTCCTGCAGCATATGGTAATCCTTAAGTCGAAAATCTGCAGGGAGGAGTGTGGGTCCCCTATCAGCTGTGCTCAGAACATGCGGTTAATATTAGAATGTGCACACACCTCTCTCTCAGGCCCTCCGGACTTGGCCCGTTTTCTCTCTCTTTCCAGGACCAGCTAAAGACTGGCTTCTCTGCTTTGGGGGGAAAAAAATGGTATCTCCACCCATGGGGTTCTGAGAATTGTAACTATTTGTCAGAGTTCTCCTGCTGCATTGAACAGTAGCAAAGTGTTTCAGATTTGGGAGCAAGGAGACTAGATTCTCATCCTCCCTAAGTGGCCTTGGACAAGTTAGGGTGTCCCTTTCAAGACTAACATAGATATTTCCTTTGTTGTTGTTTTATTTTCTCCTTTGGCCTAAGTAACGTGATGGGATGGGGTTTGAGATTCTAGGGGGGTTTGACATATCATCAGCAGGGGTGGGCGCTTGCTCAGCTCTTGGAGTGGCCACTGCATCCACCACAGATTCACTGATGAGGGGAACAGAGGAAATAGGGGCTGTCCGTATCCTGTATCCGTGGAGTCTGATGGAGAAGGTGTATTGCTACCATTGATAAAGGAAGCATTTTCCTAATTGATTTTTTAAAACTCAGTTATGTTTATCTACCTCTACTAGAAGGTTACATTACATAGCACGCAGCGTGTTACGTAGTGTGTAATCATAGACTGGGAAAGAATAACAATTTTCTTATTTTTAAAAATTAAAAAAATATCATTTTAGGGCTGAGGCTGTAGCTCAGTGGCAGAGCACTTGCCGAGCATGCATGAGGCACTGGGTTCCATCCTCAGCACCACATAAAATTAAGCAAATAAAATAAAGGCATTCTGTCCATTTACAACTGCAAAAAAAAAATTATCATTTTAAGCTATGCTTGGTGGAGCATGCCTAGAATTCCAATGGGTAGGGAGGCTGAGGCAGGAGGATCATGAGTTCAAAGCCAGCCTCAGCAACTTAGTGAGGCCTCAAGACCCTGTCTCTAAATAAAATATTAAAAAGGACTGCGGATGTGGTTCAGTGGTTTAGTGCCCCTGGGTTCAATCCCTGGTACCAATAAATAAATAAATAACTATTCTAAATTTCAATTTTTTGAAGGAGCATCTTTAGCTCTTAAATGTAGGGATTCTAATCATTAGTATCAGAAAGAAGAAAGCCTGAAAGCTTTGAACTTCAGGCTCTTCCTGACTTAAGCAAGGGTTGTTTGGTTTCCCAAAGGAGAGAGAGGTCACCAAGCAGACCCTACTGACCTCTGTCCACATGCCTGCTTCTCCTGTCTCCTTTCTGCCTTCCATCTTTGACGTCTCTAACAAATGTCCTTCATCCTCTTGAAAGCTGGTCCTTGCTCCAGAGCAGGGCTCTTCACTCTACCCAAGGATCTCATTAAAGCACAGATGCTGGTTCAAGGGCTCTGCAGTGGGGACTGGGAGTCTGTGTTTTGAACCAGCTCCCTCGAACAGCAGAGATGCATTTTCCACAGTTCTCGAGTCTGGAAGACCAAGATCGAGGTGTTGGCAGGGTTGGTTTCTGGCAGGTCCTCTTTGCTGAGCTCACAGATGACCACCTCCTTGCAGCATCTTCAAGTGGACTTTGCTCAGTACACGTGCTTCCCTGGTGATCATCCTCTTCTCATAAGGACAAGGTCCTAGGGCATTAGGGCCTTACCCTTAGGACCTCAATTACCTCTTTAAAGACCCTATCTTCAAATAGTGGGTGTTAGGGCTTTGATCAGTGTATGAACTTGGGATGGTGGAGGCACAATTCAGTCCACAACAGGTAGCAAGGTCCAGAGCATCTCTGGCAGTAGCAATATCATGCAAGTCACATATATAATTAAAAGTAGTCTAACAGCTACATTTTATTTATTTTTTTAAAAAATTATTTGTTTTAATTAGTTATACATGACAATAGACTGCATTTATTATGCACATTAATATATATATATATATATAGAGAGAGAGAGAGATGAGATATAATTTCTCATTTTTCTGAGTGTACATGTTGTAGAATCACAGTGGTCATGCAGTCACTTATATACATAAAGCAATAATGTCTGTTTTGTTCTACTATCCTTCCTGTCCCCACGTCCCCTCCCCTTCCGTCCCTTCATTTCTCTCTACCTAATCTAAGGTAACTCTATTCTTCTCTAGAGACCCCCCTTATCAGTAGCTACATTTTAAAGAGTAAAAAAGAAATGGGCACAATTTAATTTTAATACCGTAATCTGTTTTCTCTTACCCAATCCATCTAAAATGTCATTTTGGCATATAATCAATATGAAAATATTAAGATAATTTATATTCTACTTTTATACTTTCTTCTTTTTCTTTTTTTACATGCTTTTTAATATACTTTTGAAATCCCACATGGATATTACACTTTGAGCACATCTCCATGTAGATCAGCGCACGTCCCTTCTCAACAGCTACATGGGACTGGCGATAACCACGTTGGACAGCACAGGTCTAGCGCCAGCCTCATGGGGTAGCTTGAGGTCCCTGGTGTGGGACCTAGGAGGAGACAGATGTGTCTGAAGTGAATTCTAAGACAGGATATTTGAAGATTGCAAAAGTCTCATTTTCATCAATTTCACATAACAGTCACAGACCTGCACTGTTGGTCCCTCCTATAGGATGTCATCTCCTAATTATTTTCCTCTTGTTCACTCCACATTGGACAGTTCCTCAGAGACGCCAGGGTCAAGCCTGCTTCTGATCCTTGGCTCTGACTGTTTCTTCCAACCAGAACATTCTCCCCTGAGATATCTGCATATCACTGCCAAGTGATTGAATAAACCCTTGGGACAGGGTTCTTGTTCATCTTGGCAGCTTCAAGACCTCATGCATAGCAGGCATTCAATAGATGCTAAGTGAAAAATAATGAATATATTGAATGAGGTCATTAAGATTTGGCTACTCAGCCAGGCATGGTGGTGCACGCCTGTAATCCCAGTGTCTTGGGAGGGTGAGACAGGAGGATCATGAGTTCAAAGCCAGCCTCAGCAACTTAGGGAGGCCCTAAAACAGTTTAGAGACCCTGTCTCTAAATAAAAATATAAAAAATGGCTGGGTATATGGCTAAGTGGTTAAGTGCGGGTTGAATCTCTGATATATATATATCTCAGAAACTTCACCTTATAATTTTATATTTATATTTATTTATATATATATATATATATAAATAAATTGGCTACTCATAATTTGTAAGGTAAAGCTTCTCTGTTACCAAGTAACTGTCTCTTTTGCCTTCTATTTCAGATCATGAAATAAGAATGTGTCATAGTTTTTGTACAAATGAACTTTCTGGCACCTGCTGGCTATCCTCTGGTGCCCTGTGCCTTAGGCCAGAGATATGTAGATAAAATTCATAAGAAAATTTAGTGTCTGATATGGAAATGTGTAATGGAAATGTTGTGGCTAGAAAATGGAAAAATAACAGTGCAAGTATAACTAATGCATGCAAACTAATGTTTATAAATTTACTGTGAAATGTTTCACACACATAAAATGCATAACTATATGGTATAAAATTGCTATATGACTACCAATGCAAATGCTCTTTATATGTTAAAAATGATTTCCAATAAAATATATTTCATTTTCTATGTAATACATACTTGTTATATAACATGCTTGTTGGGGAGGACGTAAGGAGGAGGGGGTGCAGGATCAGGGCCCTCACAGCCATACTTTGGGATGGTGGGTTCCTAATCCCATATTTAGGTCCATGTGTCTCAGGGCTGTGGCTTCCCTTATAGAATAGCACATTCAATTTTTAAGCTGAACTAAATTGAAACATTATGTCTCAAGATCAAAGTACATTTGGTCTCTATGGCTGCCTCTATATTTGCATATAAACTCCATATAAAATTGGCTTCCTCCCTATCCAAATACTTCATTTCCACATATCAAGCAATGTTGTTGATGACAGAAAAGATCTATTAGTAAATGATTATAAAGTACTTGGCTAATCAAAATGAGGACTAAATAACCCTTTGATAAGGCTGGGCTGTGGCAGACATTGATAACCCGGGCCTACTGGCCCTCAAACTCTGTGTGTGGACTAGCCTGGGCAGGCGCCCTGTGATACATATTGTCCATGTCTCCCTAGCACTCTGCACTGATTGGATACACCCCAGTGCTGAGCACTACAGAAGCTGCAGAACCCAGAAGATGCATGGTTCCTGTCTCTCATCCCCAGAAAGATCCCACTATCTATGGGGTGGCCTAGCCTGTTTTGTCCTGTTCTTTCTTCTTCTTCTTCTTCTTCTTCTTCTTCTTCTTCTTCTTCTTCTTCTTCTTCTTCTTCTTCTTCTTCTTCTTCTTCTTCTTCTCCTCCTCCTCCTCCTCCTCCTCCTCCTCCTCCTCCTCCTCCTCCTCCTCCTCCTCCTCCTCCTCCTCCTCCTCCTCCTCCTCCTCTTCTTCTTCTTCTTCTTCTTTTTTTTTCCTTGCAGTGCTAAAGATCAAACCCAGGGCCTCACACCTGCGAACAACCACTCTACCACTGAGTTATATAGCCTCAGTCTATTGGCTTCCTTTTACTAGCTTTTCAGATATGCACAAGGAAGTCTATGCATTGTAGAAAAACACAATTCCTTCCTTCCTTCCTTCCTTCCTTCTTTTACTGGCGTTTAACCCAGGGGAACTTTACCACTAAGCTACATCCCCAGTCCTTTTTATTTTTAATTTTGAGATAGGGTCTTGCTAAATTGCTTAGGATCTCACTAAGTTGCTGAGGCTGGCCTCAAGCTTATCCTCTTGTTTCAGCTTCCCAAGTGGCTGGGACTCCAGGCATGTACCACCATGCCCAGCTAGAAAAATACCCGAGATCTAAAAAAAAAAAAAAATACAATTTGAAATGTTTAAAAACACTGCTAATCAAACAGATACTTGCACATTTGTATTCACAGCAGCAACATTGTTCACAGGAGCCAAAAGGTGGAAGCAATGCAAATGTCCATCCTGGATGAATGAATAAACAAGATGTGGCAGTGTGCACAGTGGAGTACGACTTAGCCTCAAAAATGAATGAGATTCAGACGCATACTGCAACATGGATGAATCTGGAAAACATTTTTTTTTTCTTTTTTTTTTCTTGCTAAGTGAAATCAACCAGACACAAAAGAGCAGATACTATATCATTTACTTATTAGATTCCTAGCATAGTCAAGTTCATGGAGGCAGAAAGGAGAATAGTGGTTGCCAGGGGCTGTGGAAAGGGAAATGGGACATTATTATTTAATGGGAACAGAGTTTGGGAGTATGAGAATGTTCTGGAGATGGATGCTGGTGATGGTTGCCCAACAGTGTGAATGTACTTCAAGGCACAGATTGTACACTTAAAAATGGCTAAAATGTTAAATTATGTGCTAGGTATATTTTGCCACTCTAAAAAAAAATGTAGACATATGAACACACATACACATCCATACACACACACACACATCCCACAACTCAAAGCATTTTCTGATTCATGATTCCTACTTAAAGTTAGGAAAGCTACAGACCCCATCATCAATTCACCTTTGCTTCGATTCTAGGTGGCTCCGTGTGGTCTTTGACCTACTGTGCAGGAGCTGGGGCAGGCACAGGTCATCTTGACCTCACTTTACTTGTGGCTAGAGAAGACACCTGATGTTAGGTTCTGGAAAACCAGGGAGAACTAGGAAGGGGTCCTCAGAACTGGAATGGGGAGAAAGACCTAAAAGTTCATAAGGAAGAAATCAATTGATAATTAAAGAAGGAGGAAAGCTGGTAGATACCACTGAGGCCGAAGATCATACCAACAGCAAAATGTGATTCCTTTAGATTTGAGTAGGGAAAGTTAGTTGTTGTGCTTTTTTTTTTTTTTTTTTTAACCAAGGAATAAACTCAGGGGTGCTTAACCACTGAGCCACATCCCCAGCCCTGTTTTTTTTTATTTTATTTAAAGACAGGGTCTCATTGAGTTGCTTAGGGCCTCACCAATTTACTGAGGCTGGCTTTGAACTTGTGATCCTCCTGCCTCAGCCTCCCACCATGCCGGGATTACAGGCATGGGCTATTGCACCCAGCTGAGTAGGGGAGGTTTTGCATGGGGTGCTGGATACATGGATGAGGTGCAGGGGGTGGTGAGGAGGTGATGGGATGATGCTCGAAATGGTTGGGTCTGGAGCACAGCTGAAGTGACCGCCCTTGGGAACAATGTGGTCTGTGTCTCCTATTTATTTATTTATCTCTTTTGGAATTTCAATATATTTTCTTAAAAACTGGGCCTTCAGCTTCCTGCGTATGAATCGGAAAATTTGCATCTATGTTATTCTTCCTTCACTACTCAGAAATCTCTGGAAATTCAATGTTTCCTAGTGGCTGGAGCTGAAGATATCACTTTGATTGCCCAATGCATTGGGTAGAAATCTGAACTTATTATTATTATTTCTATATGACAGCAGAATGCATTACAATTCATATTACACATATAGAACACAATTTTTTTCATATCTCTGGTTGTATACAAAGTATATTCACACCAATTCATGTCTGCATACCTGTACTTTGGATGATGATGTCCATCACATTCCACCATCATTGCTAACCCCATGCCCTTCCCTCCCCTCCTATCCCTCTGTCCTATCTAGAGTTCATCTATTCCTCCCATGCTCCTTCTCCCTACCCCACTATGAATCAGCCTCCTTATATCGGAGAAGACATTCGGCATTTGGTTTTTTGGGATTGGCTAGCTTCACTTAGCATTATCTTCTCTAACTCCTTCCCTTTACTAGAAATCTGAACTTGCTGCCCCGCTGTCACCGGAAGCAACACCAATATCCAGGTGCTCCTGGCAGGATTGTTCGGAAAGTATGGGGAAGCACCTGGCACAGGGCCCTGGGACTGGGCTGCTGCAGGGCAGGGGGCAGGAGTGGCAGAGAGCGTGGCAGAGCTGGTCTGGCTTCCCAGCCTCCCCAGCCCCACCCACCACCTGCTGGCATCTGCCATTTTGCATTGGGAATTATTTTTGCTGAACTCCCTCTGTCCAAGCCAACCTCTCTGAGTTTGGTCTGCCCCTCCAGTCCTGTCTCCCAGCTGGTGAAAATGAATTTCTTTTAAAAAATATTCCCCTGGGATTTCCATTTCAGGTACTAGTAAGACTTACAGAGGCCACAAACAAACCCAAGATGCAGCAGGCATTTCAAAGAAAGAGAAAGTATGTGGCCGATAGTAGGTACACACAGGTACCTGTGCTGTTGGTGGCTGGCATAATACAAATGGAGTCCCCTGGGCCACACCATTTTCCATTCATTCAACTGGCAAAATCCAAAAAGTTTGTTGGGCCCAAAGACCCGTGTGTCATAGGCTTGGTCACCAGCCTGTGGCACTGTTGGGGAGGTGATATGATCTTCAGCAGGTGGGGCTTGATGGAAAGAAGTCAAGTCACTGGGTCATGCCTTGAACGGAAACTTGGGATCCTGATCCCTCTGGTTCCTTTCTCTCTTTTTATTTCCCAGCCACCACGAGGTAATAGGCCTTTGCCAACTCAGACTCTGGCTAAGGTAGACTGTGCTGCCACAGGCCTAAAGCATCAGAACAATAGATTGGAAGCTTTAAAACTGTGAGCCAAAATAAACCTTTTTTTCTTATCAGTTGATATATCTCAAGTATTTGTTATAGTAACAGAAAGCTAACACATCTGATAATACCAAATGTTGGGGAAGATGTGGATCTAAAGGATATCTTATTTACATTGGTGGCAGTGTAATTTGGTATGCTTTTTGAAGTTGTGTTCAAAGGTTCGTTGGCATTATTTCCTAAAGTAGAATATTTACAAACCTGTGACTGAGCAGTTTCACACCATGGTATACACCAGAGTGATTCTTAAATCATCACCATCACTATCATCATCATCATCACCACCGTCACAACAACATTAAAAGATATGTACAGGAATGATTGAACCTATTGTTTAATAACAATATTGAAAAATACTCAATAACAATATTGAACTTATTGTTCAAGTAACAAGACTGGAAATATCAGAAAAGTAGGTGAACAAATTTTATACAGTAGTCAAAATGCATGAACTAAACAAAAATATAATATATCTTAACATGTGTTAAGAAGTAAGTACCTGGCTGGGCACTTACATGCACTTACTTGCATGCCTATAACCCCAGTGACTGGGGAGGATGAGGCTGGAGGATTCTAAGTTCAAAGCCAGCCTCAGCAACTTATCAAGGCCCTGTCTTTCTATAAAATATAAAAAAGGGCTGTGGATGTGGCTCAGTGGTTAAGTACCCCTGTGTTCAATCCCTAGTCCCCTCTCCAAAAAAAGTAGGTACCAAAAGATAACAAAAAGGATTATATCCTTTTTAATCATTAAAACCAACTAAAATAAATGTATATACTTCCAAAATGCAAATGGATTTAATATGACTGCTTACAAAGTAAAGCCAGGTCATGATGAATAAGGATTCGGATGGCTTGGTTGTAGGCCATATAGGACCATCGAGTTAGGTGAAAAGTGTTGTCCAGTTCCTTGCTTTTTTTTTTTTTTTTTTTTTTTAGGGGGCAGGGAGACTTGAGTGTGATGATGATGATGATGATTAAAAACATATCACCAAATGACAGCAGGTGCATGAGTCAGTGAAGAGTGTGCTCTGAACAGGATTATGATTCATTCATAGTTTGATATGATGTTCCTGAGGTTTGCCTTGTCTTACCCCAGCTCCCCAAACCAAACCCCCAAAGACTATCTTATCCCCACTGCCTTGTCTGCCTGACGACATCTGCAAACTCTCCTCCTCCAGACTGATTTCTTTTTGCTGCAGGGACCCTTGCCTGCTACTAGCACGCACATGGCATTACCCAAGGAGTAGCTGAGTAGGATTTATTAACCTTGACCATATATTTTTAGAACAGTCTCAACTATCTTTCCACGTCTCTACATGTAGATTTATTCCATTCCTTTTAACAGCTGCACAGATTTATCTTCACCATCATTTTATTTAACAACTCTTTTATCGGGGAGCGTTTAGATTGTTTCTAGGTTTTTGCTTCTGCAAAAAGTTACTACGATAAATAAAAATGCTGCCAGGAATATTCTTCTACCCTGGAGTAAGTATAATGATAGAGTGAGTCTGTAAAAGAATTGTTGAGTCTGAAGAAACAAGCATATACATTTTGGTAGCCACTGTGGAATTGCCTCCAAGATGGCATGGTGGGGTGTCATTGGCTATGGGTTAGGGCAGGGATTTGAAATATCAACACACAAGGTAAAACAAAGGCCCTCATGCAGTTCAACAGAATGAATCCTAATTCTCTGAAGAAAAAGATAATTTTGTTTTAATTTTCATTGTATTCATAAATATGTATAGTAATGCCAAGTAATTGCATAGTTTTTGTTTGGGGGAGCTACTCTATGTCATAAAGGGACCTATTGTGAGGTAAATCATATTTCCCCATAGGAGCAATGTTGTAATGAAGGGCCTTGCTCTTGGCCAAGAATTCCACATCAAATAAATCAAATCTATGACCAACAATATGCTGGAGAAACAGAACCAGACAATAAAATCATATTCCCAAATCAAAGGATTTTAGAACCCAAAGGGATCTCAGAGACTATATAATAAGTGGCTTTAAAACTGTTCTAAAGCAGAGAAATCCCTTCTTCAGCAAAATCTTATTAGCCCCATAAATATTATAGCTAAAAAAGGAGCCAGGTCATTTGTATAAGAAGGGAGACTTAATATATATCTGTTCATTTGATAACTTGAGTATCTCTTTGGGATCAAAAAAAAACAAAAAAAAAAACAAACAGTGACAGATGAAGAAGGGGGCTTGTGACCAGGAGTGAAGGGGTCCTCACATGTTACACTTGATATTGTTTTATTTATTTATTTATTTATTTATTTATTTATTTATTTATTTATTTATTTTGGTGGGGGGACAACACTGGGGATTGAACCCAAGGGCTCTTAACCACTGAGCCACATTTTCAGCCATTTTAATTTTTTTTTTTTTAAATTTTGAGACAGACTCTTGCTAAATTGCTTAGGGCCTCATTAAGTTACTGAGGCTGGCCTCCAACTTGGGATCCTCCTGCCTCAGGCTCCCCAGTCACTGAGATTACGGGCATGCATCACCATGCCCAGCGCTATTACTTAAATTTTAAGACAACACACACATAAATATATCAAAGAAAATGGTTCTACTGGGGTGAACTTTCTTTTGTTTCTTTTCCTACTTCTCTAGATTCAAATTAGTGCTTCAGCCCTGAGACTCAACCCTAAACCTAATCCTAACCCTGACTTCCTCTTTCCTGAAATTTAGCAGTTGTGGCTACAGGCATAGCCCTTAACTTCCCAGAGAGCACCTTTGCTTTCTCATCTGTAAAAACTCCTATTGTTAACCTTCTGTGTCTAACATATTATCATTGAACCATGTAATCAATGTAAAAATTACGACTGATTGAGACAGTCTACATTATTATTTTTTTTCTCTCCTTTTTTTTTTTGTTGTGGTGCTGGGGATTGAACCCAGGGCCTTGTGCATGGGAGGCAAGCACTCTACCAACTGAGCTATATCCCCAGCCCCTACATTATTGTTTTATACTAAATCATTAAAACCATGTATATATTTCACTCTGAATGACACATGTCCAGTCAAACCAGTCTCTTTGTGGCTGGTCTATGACATACGAGGTGTGTCGCCTAGACTTTAGTACACGCAGGGAATGACAGCCGTCATTGATCTTCTACCATGAACAGGGTAGGACTTTCCCCTGTTTTCTGTTGAATTGTTGCTCAGATCTCAAGATGGCTCCAGTTGTCCACTTCCTGACAAGCCTCTCTGATTCCCCATCTCCAGTCTTTGCTCTCCCAATGCCTCTCTCCATTGTACATATTTTGTTTATCTTCATAGAGTCTAAGCGCCTAAAGAACTAGAACCCACTTTAGGTTCTTTATAACTCTGGGCCATCACTCAGTGAGTGTGATGGGAGGGGCCCACACAGGGCATGGGAGTGAATGGAGGGAGGGAGGAGTCGCACACATACCATGTGCTTTGGTGGCAGGGTAGTTATGAGCTACTTGTTTGTTCCTCTTTCTTTTTGTTATTAATTTTTAAATATTGGTTGGCAGGGCCAGCTCCCCTCTTCCTTCTCAAACTTCCTTTCAAGGTCATTTTCCCAAGCTGGGCCTTGCTACAGAGAAGTCATGATAAGAAAAGCAAATGTCTTCGTTAAACAGTGGGCCCCTGGAGAAATCTCGAAAGGTAAGCAGCAGCACCCAGTTACACACCCGGCCCCGGTTCATGCACGCTCTCCTTCGATGCTATAAAACTTTGCACAATGGAACAAGAGCCTGCTCAGTCTCCATTTCTTTCAGGGATTTGAGCCTGGGAATAAGACAGACTGTGAAATGGCTCAGTAGATGAGATGCCAAGGGAACAGGGAGGTGGTTCACCATGAGCCTCTCTCTGGGAGCAGGTCTTTCCGTGAGGGGTGGAAGTGGGGGAAGGGTAGGCCACATCACAGGGCAGTTGGGGGTGGGGCTAAGGAGCCTTGTGGCTGTGTCATTTGTGTACATTCTCTTAATTCCCACAGTGACCCTTTTCCTCCTGGTTTTTGCCCCCTAGAGTGGAGGTGAGGGTGGAGAGGGAATATTGAGGCTTTTTTTTTTTTTTTTTTTAATCCAGGGCTCATTTTTTACCTTTTGTCAAAGCTGTGTGTCAAGTTTGGCCAACCTCAGCCCTGGCACATCCCTGTCTCCTGTAACTTTAAGGCACCCAGGAGTTGCTGTGTTTGATGTGTCTTAACTTTAACACAAAGCACGCCAGGGCTGGTTAATGATCATGAACTGTCATGGCAGCCACTCTGTAAAGGTGACATTGATGGATGGGGCCTGCAGCTTCGGGGGAGGCGGGTGGGTGCCGGGGCAGAAGGTTTATTTAAGCCAAGGCTGATAATGGGGGGCCTTGAGAGTCACTGACCAGCAGGACTTTAATGGGTTATCGGTGGAGAGTCTTTACCGCGCTGCCCTGTGAAGGGCCGCTTCTCCCCTTCCTCTTCCTTCCACCAAAGAAAAACATTGCTTCAAAATTCAGAGCTATTTTCCATCCTCTGCTGGAGGGAAGAAAAAGCCCACTTCTGTTGCCAACCTTGTCATCTTTTTTGATTTGGCCTCATTTATCTAGAAGTTCCTGGTTGCTTTCCTTAGTCATTTGAAGAAGGCATTAATAAAGAATTTGTGCAGAGATGGATCTAAGTGAGAATGAATTTGAATTTCTGAATAGGCTTAATGTCCTTGGGATTGCCACTGAGATGTGAATAGGAGGAAAACTGGGACTCCTTCCGTAAGAGATGACTTCTGGAAAAATAAAATCTACCTTAAAAAAATAGCTCAAGAGGGCTGGGAGATAGCTCAGTTGAGAAAAACATTTGCCTCACATGCACAAGGCCCTAGGTTCAATCCCCAGCACCACAAAATAAATCAATAAATTAGTAATAACTCAGGAAATTTTTATTTTTTAATTTTAATTTTTGATGCTAGAAATGGGACTCAGGGACAAATGTGTGTTAATGATGGGGGACTGAGCTATGTCCCCAGTTCTGGTCAAATTTTGATTCCTATTTTGTTTTTGAATTTGCTGATCATTCCACCTAGTGTTATGACTTGGGAGAGCGTCTGTCTTTCTTTTGGTAAGTATCCTGATGTCAGGGTCACTTGCACGTAGTACTGCTGGACAAGCCACTTTTCATCGTGATATATCCCAGATAAGAAGCTACACCTTCCTCCTTGCCTTTTTATTTAAAATTTTATGCATTTATTTTAGTTGTTGATGAACCTTTTTTTTTTTTTTTATATGCGGTGCTGAGAATTGAACCTAGTGCCTCACACATGCTAGGCAAGCGCTCTACCCTTGAGCCACACACAGCAACCCCAGCCCTCCTCCTGGCCTCTTGATGTAGCTATGCTTCTTATGTTTCATTGAAATAAGCTCTCGGGAAACAGCCTGAGAAGTCAAATTTGGATCACCAGGGGACCTTTAATCTTGGAAAGCTGAGGCAGAGAGACGCACTATCGGGGTCCACTGATAATTCTGTGATGTGAGAGCTAATTCCTGATGGAGACGTCTAGTTGGCTCCCTGCTTACTAAATTCAGCAGCCTGTGGCCCCTGCTTGTTGCTGGACAGCATAAACATCAGGTTTTGGTAAATAAACTCAGGCTATCACGCAGCCGTCCAACAAGCACTTAAGCAGTGACTGACAGCTGGCTCTGGAGGACTTAGAGTCTAGGGCCGGGGCTTTTGGGTGCAGAGGCTCCGAGGTTCCAAGATAAACAAATCTGTCGGTGAGAGTGACCAGAGTGTTAGGTCAGTCCAAGGGTCACTTATAGGTCATCCTGCTGGGAGCTTGGTCTCTGCTTTGTGTTTATCCCGGGGAGAAAGGCAGGAGGGGCTGGGCGAGAGGGTTGGGTCTCCTCTGGGAAAACATCTCTGACCTGCTCATCAGAGCCTGTGGAATTGGATCGGTACCCACCGTGCTCTGGGCAATCCAGTAAAGGATATGGATGTGGGCTTTTTAATTTTTAAATTTAAATTTTTATTTTTTTTATTTTCCAGGAGTCAAGGAGGTCTGTTGCTGTCGCTATCCAAATTCAACATATGGACAAATTATTATTTTGGAAATACAGATTATGGAACCTATGAACCAGGTCACCTCTGCTGCAGAATTAGGCAAAGGAAATCCAAGCCCTAGAATGAATTACTAGATGACTATTCTGAACTGGAAGCAGTCGATATTGCAAAAGACAAAGGAGAGAATGAGAAACTTTCTCTGTCTCTATCTGTCTTCTGGATTTTATGAATTGTCCTGGAAAATAGTTCCATAGGATTACATTCCTGACAAACCAGAGGCTGTGTGTGTGTGTGTGTGTGTGTGTGTGTGTGTGTGTGTGTAGTGATCCTAAACTTGTCTGGTGCTTGGCTTGTTAAAATGGATGGAGAAGTGCAAGTGGGGTTTGTATTATGGCTCTCCTTAGTTGGTTTTTAGCAAAGTGAAGATGACTATCCCCTGTGGACCCCTCTGTTAGACATCTCCCATTTCTCTATCATTTGGACAGATTGGGGCAGGATGATGTGACATCAAAGGAAGAGCTGATGGCATGTTTTTGTTTCAAGATTGCAGATGAAAAAGACTTTTTAATCCAATGTTCAGTTGCTTGGTCTGGAAAATAGCCCTACTTAATGAAAGGTCTAAAGGGACTAGTGTCTTCAGATAAGGTAGAAGATAATTCATAAGCTCTAGGGGATACTGGTAGACCCCTTTTAAGCAAACCCAATTTACAAACTATATGATGTAATAAAGATATATTAAAGATTTAATGCTATATAGAGAGATGCATTTAAAGATATGATTAAAAGAAATGAAATCATACTGAGTGTCTACAACCATAAAGGAATCAAAAGTAAGAATCATTGGGCACAGTAAATCACAATGGAATTAAAATAGGAAAACCAGAAGGTAACAGGGAATCTTTGTGCATTTAGAAACTAAAGATAAAGAGGAAAGGCTTTTATTTCTTTATTTTTTTGGAAGTTTCAAGGGAAATTTAAAAAAAAATATATTAAGTTGAATGGAAATGAAGAAACAACGTATCATGATTTGTGGAAACAGCTAAAGCAGTGCTCAGAGGGAAAATTCTAGCATTAAGTGTTATATTAGAAGAGGACCGGAAATAGTATACTTCTGTAATCCCAGCCATTTGGAAGGCTGAGGCAGAGGATTGAAAGGTTGAGGCCATCCTGGGCAACTTAGTGAGACCCTGTCACAAAATAAAAAAGGGCTGGGAGTGTGGCATGCACAAGGTCCTGGGTCAATCCCCAAGAAGTGTCACCAAAAAAAAAAAAAAAAGGTTGGGGGATAAAACCCATGAACCCATGACAGTCAACCAGAAGAAAGGAAATAATAAAGATGTGAGTAGAAATCCATAAAATTGAAGGTAGGAAAACAATAGATAAAAATCAATAAAACAAAGCCTGGTTCTTTCAAATGATCAATGAAAGTGAGAAATCCCTAGAAAGAGAGAGAAAATAAAAAGGGAAGATACAAATGACCACTATAGGAGTGAAATGGGGCTATCACTACATAGTATGAAGACATCAAAAGCACACAGAGAAAATACTGCAAAAACTGTAGACTCCTCAGTTTAGATCTTTGGCAGTTTAGACTAGGTCAATTCCTCAAAAAAGCACAAACTGTCACACCTCATCCAGATATGAAATAGATAATTTATTTATGTATTTATTTTTTAGTACTGGGGCTTGAACTCAGGGGTGCTTAACCACTGAGCCATAACCCCAGCCCTTTTTATTTTTTTATTTAGAGATGAGGTCTCGATAAGTTGCTAAGGCTCAAGTTTATCTTGATCCTCTTGCCCCAGCCTCCCAAGCTGCTGGGATTACGGACGTGTGTCACTGTGCTTGCCTGAAATAGATAATTTAAAAAGCATTATAATTATCCATGACATTTAGTGCATAATGAATCACCCCACACAGACAAAAAAAAAAGAAAAGAAAACTGCAGAAGAGTATTCCTTATGAATACAAATTCAAAAATTATTAATAAAATAATGAATGAGAAAATTATACACCATGACCAAGTGGCATTTATTCTAGGGATATGAGATTGGTTCAACAATTGAAAAATCAGTCACTCACTCATGTAAACCATTATATTAAAAAGCTAAAGAAAAAAATCACGATCATATCAATCAGTGAATACATTCGACAAATTCTACATCCATTCTTAATGAAACTCAGAAAAAATGAAAATAAGGAGAAATTCCTCAACTTCATAAAGAATTATCTATAAAACAGCTGCAGTTAACATTATACTTGACGATGAAAGAGACTGGGCCAGGGGCAGTGGTGCACTTCTGTAATCTCAGCTACTCTGGAGGTTGAGGCAGGAAGGATGGCAAATTGGAGGCCAGACTGGGCAAGTCTGGGCAGATCTTTCAGTGAGATCCTGTCTCCAGGTAAAAGAAAGGGGCTGGGGATGTAGCTCAGTGGTAGAGTGCTTGCCTGGTATGTGTGAGGTCCTTGGTTCAATCCCCAGGACTGTTAAACAAAGGAAAAACAACAAACAAACAAACACAGTGATTGTGAAAAGGCAGAACAAACTCAACATAGTAAACTGAGCATGGTGGTACTCGCCCATAATCCCAGTGACCTGGGAAATTTAGGCAGGAGGATTGCAGGACCAAGGTCAGCCAGGGCAATTTAGTGAGACCCTATCTCAAAATTAAAAACAAAAACATTAAAAGGTTGGGGATGCAGCTCAGTGGTAGAGTGCTTCTGGTTCAATCCTTAGTACTGCAAATAACAGAAAAAAAAAAAAAAGAAGAAAAAGAAATAAATTCAACACAGTGTTGGTAGTTCCACCCAGTGCAATAAGGCCAGATAAGGAAATGAAAGGCATAGATTTTAAAAAGAAAAATAGCCAGGTGTGGTGGTGCATGCCTGTGACTCCAGTGGCTCTGGAGGCTAAGGCCGGATCACCTGTTCTAAGCCAGCCTCTCATCGAAAGTAGGGAACTAAGCAACTCAGTGAGGCCCTGTCTCTAAATAAAATACAAAATAGGGCTTGGGATGTAGCTCAGTGGTTGAGTGCTCCTGAGTTCAATCCCCAGTACCAAAAAAAAAAAAAAAAAAAAAAAAAAAAAAAAAAAAAGAAAGAAAAGAAAAAGAAAACTTTAAAAAAAAAATTTATACAGATAACACAGTTGTCTACAAGGAGAATCCCAAGGAATTTACAAGTAAAACCAAGACAAAATGACCTTCTACATTGAATAAATGATTTATTTTCATATACTAGCAATAAAAACATGGAAACAGCATCAAGTACTATACCATTTATAATCACTCAAAAAAAAAACCTTAGGAGTTCAAAACTTATGTATAAACACTTGCATGATAAAACATGTACAGGTCTTGTTTATTGATAACTATAAAATCCTGATGGAAGAAATCAGAAATGATTTAAATCAATGGAAAAATGTGCCATATTTATGGATAAAAAGGCCATTTATACTAAATGTTAATTTTCCCCAATTCAAATATGGGGAAATTGCAATTACTAGGAAAATTCCAGAATTTATTTAAATTCTAAAATTTATATGGAAAGGCAAAGGAACTAGAATAGCTAAAACAATTTTGAAAAATAATAATAAAATGAAAAGAACCTATCTTATTTTAGGACTTATAACTGTAGTATTCAAGATTGTGTGGAATTGGCAGAGATATAGGTACATAGATCAATGAAACAGAGTAGAGAACAGAGAAATATACTAATACACCCAACAAAATTTTGACAAATGTGTAAAAGGGACTCAATGGAGGGGAAATAAATACTTTTTATAAATGGTGCTTGAGGGCTGGGGTTGTAGCTCAGTGGTAGAGCAATTGCCTAGCATGTGGGAGGCACTGGGGTTGATCTACCACATAAAAATAAATAAATAAAGGTATTGTGTCCATCTACAACGGAAAAAAATTTAAATAAGTAAGCAAACAAATATATGGTGATTAAGCCACTGGAAATTCACAAGCCAAAAAAATAAATAAATAAGTGAACCTCAACTTAAATCTCACACCTTATTAAAAAGTAGGTCAAAATTTATCATAGACTCAAAAAATAAAAATTTTAAGTAAAAAATATAGTGAAAAATCTTTAATATTTAAGGGTAGACAAGACTTCATAGACTTGATACCCAAAGCATGATCTATTTATTATTTTTTAGTACCAGGTATTGAACCCAGAAGTGCTTGACCATTGAGCCAAATCAGCAGCCCACTCTTTTATTTTTGATACCAGGAATTGAACTCTGGGAAAGTTAACCATTGAGCCACATCCCCAGCCCTTTTTTTTTTTTTTGTATTTTATTTAGAGACACTGAGTTGCTTAGGGTCTTGCTAAGTTGCTAAGGCTGACCTGAAGCTTGTGATCCTCCTCCTGCCTAACCTCCTGAGTTGCTGGGATCACAGGAGTGTGTCACTGAGCCTGGCCGATCTGTTTATAAAAAAGTTGATAAACTGTACTTCACTAAAATCAAAAACTTCTACTCTGTGAAAGACCACGTGAAAGTAATGAAAAAACAAGACAGATATCGGAACCAAATATCTGCAACCCACATATCTATCTGACAGAGGACTAGTATCTAGAATATATAAAGAACCCTTAAAACTTAAGAATAAAAGCACCAAAAGAATCCAACAGAAACATGGGCAAAGACAAGAAGAGATAGCTCGTGGAAGAGGATGTACAGATGGCAAATATACACTGGAAAAGATGTTCAATATCATTAACTATCAGGGAAATACAAAATAAAACCACAATGAGATATTACAGCACATCTATCAGTGAATAAATAAAAAGTTGTGACATTATTTTTGCTAGTGAAGGTGTCACTGAGCTCCACACCACAGCCTGCACAATATTCTTGAAATAACACAATTGTAGAAATAAAGAGTAAATGAATAATTTCCAGGCATTAAGGAAGTGGTGGGAGGGCTGGGGATAGAGCACTTGCCTTGAATGCTTGAAGCCCAGGATTCAGTCCCCAGCACTGCACAGCAAAACAATGAAGTAGTAAGGGTGGATGGGAAGTGGATGTCACTCTAACGGGGCAATATGAACTTTCCTTAAGGTGATAGACCTGATCTATATCTTCCTTATAAGGCTAGCCTATCCTGGTTGGGATACTGCACTATAGTTTTGCAAGTTTTTTCTCTCTCTTTTAAAATTTGTTCTTTTTAGTTATACATGACAGTAGAGTGTACTTTGACATATTACACACACATGGAGTATAACTTCCCATTCTTGTGGTTGTACATGATGGGGAGCTACACTGGTTGTGTATTCACTTATGAACTTAGGAAAGTTATGTCCAATTCATTCTACTGTCTTTCCCATTCCCATCCCCTAACTTCCCTTCATTCCCCTTTGTCTAATCCAATAAACTTGTATTTGCAAGATGTTACTATTAGGGGATATACCATTTTGATTACAGTCCTCCCTTGACATCCTTAGAGAAGTGGTTTAAGAATCCCCCCAAAGATCCCCAAACTCCTGGATGCTTAAGTCCCTGTATAAAATGGTGTAGCATTTGCATATACCTAACATGCATCTATATACTTTATTATTATTTTTGTGATAGTGGGGTTTGAATTCAAGGGAGATTTTCCCTTGAGCTACATTTCCAGCTCTTTTTATTTTTTATTTTCATTTTGAAACAGGGTCTTATTAAGTTGCAGAGGCTGACCTCCAACCTGCAATCCTCCTGCCTCAGCCTGCAGAGTTGCTAGGATTACAGACATGTGCTACTTTGCCTGGCCTCTCTGCATATACTTTAAATCAAATCTAATTATATATCTGATACAAAGTAAATAGTTGTTAAAATGTTTTTTTTTTTTGTACAGGGGATTGAATTTAGGAGCACTCAACTACTATGTCACATCCCCAGCTTTATTTTGTCATTTATTTAGAGACAGGGTCTCACTGAGTTGCTTACTGCCTCTCTGTTGCTGAGGCTGGCTTTGAACTTGCGATCCTCCTGCCTTAGCCCCCTGAGCCTCTGGGATTATAGGCATGTGCCACTGGGCCCGGCAAGTACAAAAAAATTTCTTTTTCTGAAAATTTTCAATCTGCAGTTGGTTGAATCTGCAGATACAGAGGCCTGATTGTATTCCAAAATATACATGGAAAGGAAAAGGAACTATAAAAATCAAAACAATTTTGAAAAAGAAGAAAGTGAGAAGATTCAGTACCCAAGAAATTGGGTGGAGGGTGCACAGGCTCTCTGCATCCTATCTCACGATCAGAGAGCACGTGGCTTTCTGGTTCCTTCTAAAGTGCTGGTCTTCCGTTCAATGGCTTTTCAAATGACATGGAAAGTGAAGGAGCCCATTCTTTTCTTCTTCACAGTTTTGTAAACCAATTACTTAATTAAAAAAATATGAATGCAAATGTGAAGGATAGGCAGATGGAGATTTTTAATTTATTTTCAAATCCCCCATCAAAAATAGGTCTGCCAGCTGGGCGCAGTGGAGCTTGCCTCTAATCCCAGCAGCTCCAGAGGCTGAGGCAGGAGGATCACGAGTTCAAAGCCAGCCTCTACCAAATTGAGGCGGTAAGCAACTCAGTGAGACCCTGCTTTTAAATAAAATACAAAATTGGGCTGAGGATGTGGCTCAGTGGTTGAGTGCCCCTGAGTTCAATCCTTGGTACAAAAAAAAAAAAAAAAAAAAAGTCTACCAACATTTGGTTCCAAGGATATTCAGTCAGAGGTCCCTGGAAAAGCACAGGCAACTGGCTGACCTACGATGTCATATTTTGGTATGTGCACATTTTTGGAGTGGAGTCCATCATTTTCAAGAGTATGTGTTTTAAAGGCTCATGATCCAGAGAAGTCAAGAGAATCAGAACACGTGGGCCAGAGCCAGGTATGGGGCTGGCTCCTGTCTTCATGGATCCCAGCAGCTCAAGGGCTCACTTAAAGACCTGCTCTCCCTGGAAGCTCTCTCTGATTAGCTTACCTTTGCTCAGCTAGATGTCACCTCTTGTCTGAACTCCTGATGTCTTTGTTCGCTCCTCTTAAGACTCTTGTCACTTTCTATCATATGTGAGAGTCTAGATTTCATCTCTGTTCTCTGCCCTTCTACCATTTTGGATTCTATCTGAGCTGACAATCTGTAAATATTTGTTGGGTGAGTGATGGTACCCATCAAACTGTCAGTGGGTCTTGACAGGTTTGGTGGAAGCTCTTGTGGAAACAGCCTGCAGAGACCTGCAGGCTTGTTCTTTTCAACATGCCAAAAGGAAATGTAAGGTGTCGTGCATTGATTAGATCTCACATGATGCCAGGTGCCCAGTGGGAAAGATATATCATAGACTACCTGCTCAGCAAGACGCTAAGAGGGACCCTTGGAGCTCTGGGATCCAACTCAGCCATGGAATTGAAGATCTCACCCTCGTCCCAGTTGTCTGATTTGAGAAATACTTAAAAAACCCTTCCAGCTTCCTGACCTTCTCTTAAGGGCAAGTCCATTATTTTCAGGGAGGGTGGGAGCTGAGAAAAGGACTTGAGGATTCCTTGTTCCAGTGGAATTTGCCCCAACCTCCCACAGCATTGCGTCTTGCATTCTTGGCTTTTGAAGAGAGGAGGCAACCCCCTTCTTATCTGGGATTGCCTGCTTAAACAAATGCCCTGGTGTGGAGGTATTGTCTTTTGGAAACTTGGCCCGAGAGACACTTTACCAAGTGTCTGCAAACATTTAGACATGGAAAACTACCCACCGTTAACCCAGGGCCCATTGTCTCCACTGGGGCTGCTCTGCCCTGGAAGTGGCTTACTGTGGGGGGTGGAGGTGGTGAGAGTTGACCCACGGGGAATCCCTCTGCTGGGGCTCTGGACTGGGGAATTGTGCTGCTGTTTGTTTAAACAAAGAGTGTAATTGGGATTGTTTGAGATGCCCAAGATGTTTGGGAAAGTGGGGGATGGGAGGCGGATTGCTGGGGGAGAGAGTCCCAGCAGGGATTTGACGGCTGGCTGGCTGGGTGGTTGTCACTCTCCTGATGGCCAAGCCAGTGGGAAGGCTGGCTTTTCCTGCTGGACCTGGTCCCATTGGGACCTAGGTCAATAGGTCGGACCATGTCGTTTATAAAATAGTAAATCCAAGTACTTGGCGGTGGGGAGGGTGTTCATGGGGATATGGGGAATATTCAACTTAAAACCAAGGACCCCTCTGTAAGCATAACAAGTCAAGGATAGCACAAACACACAGATGCTGTGTGCTGGCTTTTATGACTGTATTTTATAAAATTCCCAGAAAAATAGTTGCAGTATCTAACTCAGGCTTCAACAAAGAAAGGGACATTCTTCTTGGGACGGGGAGGGCCCACCAGGCAGCAGTCAAAGGCAGAGGGGGAAAATAAGTCTGTGTTTTATTGTTGAGATCATACCCTTTTGTTTGATCTGGGAAAAAGAACAGAAGGTGTTAAAAAATGAGAAGAATTTGGGAATAATAGGAGGAATCTTTGCAATGTTGGGCCTGGCCGATGCTGCCCTGTGTAATCAGGCCTCATGAGAACCACCTTCCCCTGTGGGTAATGGGACAGCACCACAGACAGGTGGGATTGCGTACCAGGGATGCTCTATTACGTGAGAAAGGATTTTAAAAAGTATGAGACTCCTAATATATGGCAGGCCCCAACATGTGACTGAAATCTCTGTCATAGATTGGTAAAAAAAATATACCAAGCCTCTTCAGGGGAATGACCTAACTCTGATCATGAGCCGTGAAATGGATGAATCTGCATTGGAAGGAAGATCTTTCTCTTTTCAAAGCCAAACCCTTCCTTCTTCCACTATCACAGAGTCAAACTACCCTCTCTCCAGCAAAGAAAGAATAAAAATGTAGAATTCATCAAGATGCATGTTAAAAAAAAAAATCATGGGGCTGGGGATGTGGCTCAAGCTGTAATGCGCTTGCCTGGCGTGTGTGAGGCGCTGGGTTCGATCCTCAGCACCACATAAAAATAAAATAAAAGATGTTGTGTCCACCGAAAACTAAAAAATAAATATTAAAAAATTCTCTTTCTCTTTTTTTTTGACTTTTTTTATTATTTGTTTTAATTAGTTACACATGACAGTACAATGATCTTGACATATATCATTTGAATCAAATGGGGTACAATTACTCCTTTTTCAGAGTGTACAGGTTGCTGAATCACATTGGTTCTTTCTCTCTTTAAAAAAAAGTCAAGCTCTTTTGATATGCTGGTAGCATATCACACAGGCAGCCTTCAGCTAAATAAACAAGCCATTAAAGAAAGGATAGAAATGTTAATATGAGTGAAACCTACCATCTTCTGATCGGGTATTGGTATTTATTGGTATCGATTATTTGGGGAATTCTATGCTTGTTTATTTGGGGAATTCTATGCTTGTTTCCTTCATTCTAAGAAAGTTATCAGTTTTTAAGATTGGCTCTTTTACTTTAAAAATGAAGTTGTAGTCAAAACAATAATAGGTGTTAGAAAGAATGCAGAGAAAAAGGAACACTTTTGCAGGGTTGGTGGAATTGTAAATTAGCACAAATCTGGCCAGTATCTATGGAAATCAGGATGGATGTTCCTCAAAAGACTAGGAACAGAACACCACAGGACCCAGCTATACCACTCCTTGATATTTAGACTAAAAAATTAAAGTCATTATACTACAGTGATACATGCATACCCATGTTTATAGCAGCACAATTCACAGTAGCCAAACTATGGAACAAGCCTAGGTGTCCATCAATGGATGAATGGAGGAAGCAAATGTGATAGATAATTCACAATGGTGTTTTAGTTGGCTATAAAGGAAAATGAAATTATGTCATATGCAGGAAAATGGGTAGAACTTGAGAACATTATGTTAAGCAAAATGAGCCAAACTCGGAAAGTCAGGGTTGAATGTTTTCTCTCACTGGATCCTGCCATTAGGTACAACTAGAATGCACCAATTAAAAACAGGAAAAAAGACTGTAGCCAGGTATCTCACAACAGATTTAGTGGAGCAACCACTGACAGGTGTTGCTCTTTCACTTTTTTTTTTTTTTTTTGTATTATAGATTGAGCTCAGGGGCACTCAACCACTGAGCCACATCCCCAGCCCTGTTTTGTATTTTATTTAGAGACAGGGTCTCACTGAGTTGCTTAGTGACTCCCTTTTACTGAGGCTGGCTTTGAACTTGCAATCCTCCTGCCTCAGCCTCCCGAGCTGCCTGCTGGGATTACAGGCGTGAGCCACTGTGCTCTTTTGCTTTTAATATGAACATTTCTGCAACCTAAACATTGCTTTGTCAAGTTTTGAACATTCATAACAGTATTTTTAGGAATACTTTACAACACTGTGTTCAGAGATGAAGGTTTCCTATACTTCCGGGGCAGCTCCCTTTTGCATAGGCCATAAGTGGGGCTCCTAGCTGGTGGGTCTCATTTCCTGGGCACAGTGACCCACAGAGCAAACAGTGGTGTAACAGGCAGCACACAGCAGTCTCTGTGTTTATGCTATTTGGCAGCTTCACTCTCTTAGGCTCTGAAGCCTTCTTTAAGATAGGAGCCAAGGGGCTTTTCAGAATCAGACCATGACCACACTTGTTTCAGTGGGAGCTGGTAACTTCTAGCACTTCAGGCCTTTGACACCGGAAAGCTGCCTGGCTCCAGACACTTTAGAATGAAAGGTCTCAGTAAAGGGAATATTTACAATATGGATAAAAGTAAACATGGGGAGGCTGGCAGTACAGCATTGGAGAGTGAGACAGTGTCTTTTTATCTTATGTGACTCATAAAAGATGCAAAGGGAGAGTCTTGGGAACATCAGAGGGGCCTGCACACTGCAGAGCTGCTGTTGGGGTATACACAGCCTGGATCATGCTACGAAGATCACATGGATTTGGGAATGCACTTCCCATTGGCTACACTGGGGAGCTGAGCTGCTGAGGGGTGAGTCCACATTTCCCCTCTTGTGAAAATTTCATGATGATCCATCTTTAAATAATACATATGTATTTGCATTCTGCTGTTCTAATGTATACATGGGTTTCAAAGTTTAGGACATTTGTGCTTTGATTAGATGGAGGTTCCTTTCATTCATGCATGCGTGCGTGTGTGTGTGTGTGTGTGTGTGTGTGTGTGTGTGTGTGTGAGTGTGGAGGGGGTACTGGGGATTGAACCCAGGTGGCACATATGCCAGGCAAGTGCTTTTCCACTGAGCTACATCCCCAGTTCTTTTTATTTTTTGTTCTGAGACAGGGGATGCTAAATTACCCAGGCTGGCTTTGAACTTGCCAGCCTCCTGCCTAAGCCTCCTGAGTAGCTGGGATTATAGGCCCACACCACTACACCTGTGTCTTCCATATTCTTTTCAAGAATGGCACATCTTCCTCCAATACCCATCCCCACTGCCCAAATTCTAAATGCCAAACACTTGAGAGGTTCAAACTTTGTTGGTTTTAACTATGGCAATTTACAATTAACAAATATGTTACTAATGGGCGTTCTTTCCTTGAAGGTTTGTTTAGAAGTGAAAACAATGTGGCAGGTCATAAAAGTTTCTATTTATTTTTGGCTGGACAGCTCACATGTTCGGAGGAGGGACAGTGTTTGTCAGCAGAGAATTAGATTTAACATGATGAGTGTAAACATGTTTCTGGGCTAAAGACCAAATAGAGACCAATGTCTCTAGCTCAGGAAAAATAATTACCATGTTAATGGATTTGAATTATGGTGGCACAGAATAACTACAGTTTAGTTTAAAGAAGGCTGCCTGTTTTATAATTATCAGTATGTGAAAATAAACTGAATTAAAATGAATTAAGATGATGCATAGACATTTGGCTAGAGTTACTGAGTTGAAGGTTGCCACTGTTCCCATGGAAATGCCCTAGGACAAATTTATTTGTCACATTTATTTCCTGTCTTGATTATTTCCAAAATGATAAAGGTGGGAAATAGGGGAAACAGGCTGGGTGTGTATGTGGCATGTTGAGTTTAGTATTTAAAACCCCACGCTCTGGAGTCAGTTCGTGGATTCAAATCCCCATTCCCCCCCCCCAATACCTAACTATACCTATTTTATCGATTAGAATATTGAAACACAGGCAAATAAACCCACTTCCCCAATATCAGACAGGATTAAATGAAATCATCGATGTGATTGAGCCCATAGTAGATGCTCAACAAATGGAAGCTATTTGTATCGGTGCTGGTAGTAACACTAGTTCTTTCCTTCGGAAGAGCACAGAGGGCTGGGAATGAGGCCGAGGATTGAATCCCGGAGCTGTGATTTACCAGCACTGACACTTGGAACCAATTCTCTGAGCCTTAATGTCTTCATTTGTAGAATGGGGATTAAAAATACCTAAATGACAGGGTTGTTATGATGATAAATAGTATAATTATGCAAAAGTGTCCCACTTGGATGGTTGTGCAGGAAATGTTTGTTTTCCAAACAGAATCTGACTTCTTGCTGGATAATGAATCATGGAAGGCATATCGTTCCCTGGGCCTAGAGGCGGCCTCTGCAAGCACCATGGGAGGAACAGGCCTGAACAGCTGCAGGTCACTTGTAGGCAGCCACAGACCTTTCACCCAGGCAGCCTTGGGTCCTCATGCTTTAGGAATTAGGAACCCAGACTCAGGATCTTCTGGCCCAGCCCTTTCTTGGCTCATGGCTTGGAGAGGCCTTGCACTATTTGTTCATCTAATCTGCTAACAAAAAGGCAAACTGAATATCCTTTTCTTGGACCCTTGGCTCATGCCCTACAGAGGAGAGAAGTGTCCTGCCTGTGGTGGCAGGGGGCCCTCTGTCCTTGTTCCTTTTGGGTCTTTCTGGAAGGCAGTGGTTGGGAAACCTGGGAGAGGGTCTGGAGTCCCTGCCTCTTCAGGTGTGTTTGGACTTGGTTCTTTGTTCTCTAGAAGACCCTGGGACAAGTTTATCATTGGAGAGTCTACTGCCTTTAAAAAGCCCTAGACTATTCTTCCTTCTCTCCCCACCACTCCCTCTCAGGGTCATTCTGGACATACATGGGGCAGCTGATCCAAGTGTCCCCTTGACCAGCTCTGGGCTCAGGATGTGAGTCACCAAGTTGCAATGACCTGGGAGGCTGAGCTAGGCAGGTGTCAGTTGCCCATCCCCCACCATCATTAGCAACCAGCCTCCTCAACTAGCTCTTTTTCATTTTCTTTCTTCTCTTCACCTTTTTTTTTTTTTTTTTTTTGAGATGGATATCCCTATGATGTTGCTTGGGCCAGCCTCAAGCTTCTGACTCAAGTGGTCCTCTTATCTCAGATTCCCAAGTAGTTGGGGCTACAAGTGTGTGCCACCACACTAGTTCTTTCTTTTTAAAAATTCTTACTATAAGCTGGTGGTGTTGGTGCACAACTATAATCTCAGCTGCTCTGGAAGCTGAGGCAGGAGGATCCCAAGTTCAAAGCCAGCTTGGGCAATTGAGCAAGACCCTGTCTCAAAATAAAAGTAAAAAGGGCTGAGGATATGGTTCAATGGAAGAGCATTCCTAAGTTCAATCCCCAGTTACTGGGGGAAGGAAAAAAAAATATATATATATATATAATCTCAAGCAGGTATGACCCACCCCATTTTATTCATACTACATGAGGAAGGCAGGGCCCAAAGCCACTGTAAATGGTCTGCTTACTTTTATTCCATTGACTGCCACCTCTCCTAAGTCCCTCTCCTACTGTGTGATGGCTACACTCTTTGGTGAGGCTTGCAAAGCCACCTGACAGGCAGCCCATCCTGATTGCTCTGCTCTGTCTCAAGGGCAGAGATCCTTCCCATTCTTCCCCATTCTGAGAATGCCCTGGTCCACTCTCCATTCCCTGGGCCTCTGTGTAGGTGGTTCCTGCTTTCTACCTAGACCACCAAATCCCATTCTTCCTTCAAGTTCTGACCAATGTCCTGCCTCCTGACCATACCTTTCTGTCCACCAAGTCCCAGAGCTCCTCCTTTGAAAGGCTCCATAGCAGTCACTTTCCACTTACAGGACTGCTGCTCATCAAGTGGACATCTCTTAGTTATCTACTAAGCCCTTTGAACATTTGTTTCTTTATCACATGCATTTTGTTTGTGTGGTCCTGTTCCTCCTTCCCATCCATTGTG
Organism: Ictidomys tridecemlineatus; assembly: GCF_052094955.1. NCBI lineage: Eukaryota > Metazoa > Chordata > Mammalia > Rodentia > Sciuridae > Ictidomys > Ictidomys tridecemlineatus. The sequence continues at coordinate 47,296,070 of NC_135489.1, read as the reverse complement.
ACTTGGATATGAGGTGTCTCCCCAAAGCTCCTGTGTTAATGCAGGAATGTTCGGAGGTGACACGACTGGATTGTTAGAGCTGTAACCCAATCATTCCATCCTAGTTAGAATGGATGGACTGCGTAACTGCAGGCAGGCAGGGCGTGGCTAGAGGAGGTGCATCCCTGAGACTGTGCCCTGGAACGGTTCATCTTCCCTGTAGGAGAGTCCTGGAGGCCCTACATCCCGGCTGCCAGGAATGGAACGGCTTTTCAGTCCTGGGTCCTTCTGCCATGGTGTTCTGCCTCACCTTTGACCCAGAGCAATGGACTTGGCCGACCATGGAGCCCAAATAATCTTTTCCTCCTCTGAGTTCTTCTTGTCAGATATTTTGGTCACAGCGACAAAAAGCCGACTGACTTACCCCCACCCCCACCCCCATATTCCAACTAGATCACAGGGCACCTAAAAGACGTTCAGGAAAGGACAGCTCATGGCTGCCGCAGGGGATTTCTACCTGCAGAGAAGCCAGGGCTACACCCCTTTTCACTGACCTAACAATGTCCTGTTTCTACCTTGTGAGTTGGCAGTGACTCACCGCCCGATGATCCCTGCTGCTCTTACATTCTTACTTTCATAATTCCAATTAATTAGGAAATGCCTCTCCGTAAGACTCTCTTTGGGACTGGGTTGCCAGAGGGTGGGGGGAAATGTGTTAGCATCGATAAGTTTAATCAATAACAAACAAAGTGGGGAGTCCCAGGGAGAAGCTTCAAGCAAGGTCTCCCTGGGCCTGTTCATAATGAGAGCCACAGGCTTCAGAGGCAACAGGTCCCTGGACATTTCTACTCACACCTTCAGCTTCCGTCTTTATTAAGTGCTGACAACGTGTAGGACTGAGAGCTTTTTTTTTTTTTTTTTTTCTGGTTGTTTGTATTTGTGCTGTTAAAATGAGTTGAACCTTGAAATACTTTCAACACACCTGTGTGTGGGGTGTGTGTGTGTGTGTGTGTGTGTGTGTGTGTGTTCCTACCCTTCCCTTCCCCTTCTCTCCCCCTCCCCCTCTCTTTCTCCTTGGATTTCTTTGTTGTAGGGAGTCAGAGGATGTAGTTGGGCTCAGATCTGCTACTCACTGGCTCTGGGATCTTGGTGTCTTAAACCTCTCTTCGCCCATTTCTCACTTACAAATGTGAGCAACATGTTTTCCTTGAAGGACTATTGAGAGGCATAACTGAGATAAGGCATGTAATTGGGAAATGCAGAATCTCAGGTCCCACCCCCCAGAGCCACAGAACCAGAATCTGCACTCAACAAGGTCTCTGGGTACTTTGCATGGGTGTTAGTGATTTAGAATGTGTGTTATTATCTGTAAATTGGGAAAATAAAAGTAACTGAGTTCCTAGGTTGTAAGTGGGATTCAATAAGATAATGCACGGAAAGTACCTATCCCATTCCTGACCCCAATTAAGTAATAACACATAATATTATCACATAGCTAAGGTGGGATGTTTTTAGCAACACTATTCACTATCTAACAATGAAGGCAGTAAATTTGAGATTTAAGGAGTCGAACAACTTTTTCTGTTATTCCCAATACGGATAATGCTGATAACATTATAATAACAAAAACCCAATAATAACCATAATGATAATTATTATGTTATAAATGCTAACAATGGCTTAACATTATTTGATTATGCCTTTCACTAAATAAAGCATTTCACTTGGATTTTCTCACTTGATGCTCCAAACATATGTATCCCCCACCATTTACAGACGAAGAAACTGAGGCCTAGAAAGATTAGATAATTGGCCCAAGGTTCAGAGTTTATAAATGGAGCCAGAATTTGAATCTAGACGGAGTGCATAAACTATTTTCTTAAGCACAGCATGAGCTCCCAGGCTAGAAAACCAGTTAATAAAATGTTCTTTCCATTGGTGGCAATGTCATGTCATTTGTTTTCTGGACTGATTCTCTGATGTATTTCAAAGAAAATACATTATCGCAGGATTAGGAAGAGAAATCAGCTTGAAAATAGAAGAGAGGAGGGGACCATATATATGCTTGTCCCCTCTGTGCTGGGCCAAGTACAGTGGCCCAGACCCTCCTGGATCTCTCTGGATGTGACCTGCATGTTCACAGTGAGCACAGCCAATGCTCAGACAGGTTGAGTCTCGGTCCAGTCTACAAGATAGTAACTAGAGGAACTGGGATTTGAGCCTGAGACCACAGACCAATCTAGCCCAGGAAAGACCTGGATTCATGACATGTTTTTACCTGACAGAAAACAATATCTTTACCAATTCCTCAAAGTTCCTAAAATTTGCTTTTGCCCCCAAACTTTTCTATCATGAAGTTTTCATTTTGAAGAAACTCCCTAGAGTTATTTGAAATTCCATCTTGGAATGGCCCATAAATCCCCTTTCTGAAAGTATTTGACTTTGGACTTATGGTTACCTCCTTTTCCAGTATAAATTTCAAGTAGCTTATAAACACTATAAAAAAATGAGCATTGAGAGAGAAAAGAGAAATTCAGGCGATGGATTGTCAAAATATATGCCAAAGGGCCTTACAGTAGGTGAGGCGGGCTGTTTGGCATTTTTAAATTGAACCAGAATATTGATTTCTCCCGGAAGAGGACAGACAGGAAAAATCCAAGTAACTTCCAGCAAGATTCCTAATAAATCCACAGGTCATGGGAATTACCATAGGCAATCAGAAGATACTTCAAGGTAGGATATGGCCTTGAAGCTGAAACTTGGATTATTTGACAGAACCTTCCTTCCTCTGCCTGCTAGGCCCCAGGAAGGGACAAAGGTTTGGCTGAAGACTCACAGGCCTCAGTTTTGGAGCAGTTCTCCAGTTCTTGGTGCCCTTTCTCGTGGTACCAGTTGTGTGATATTTTGCCTTTTCTTAGATGTGCTCCCTCTTGTGCTTTGATGCCACTAGAGGGGAAAGCACAGCTCTTTCCGGGATGCAAGAAATCTTCAAAGTTGGAACTCTCACGCCCTGGGCAAAGGGGCCTGTGATGTTTTTCTCATTTATGGCTATCAGAAAAATAGGGCGGGAATCAGCCTACATCACCTGGACTCCACCTTGTGTCAACAGGCCTCACAAACAGAGGGGCCCGGCAGCCTCCTTTTACACCGCCTGGTACTGTACACGGGAACCAGCTCACACGCTCAACAGAAAGGAAAACAAGTGCTGGCCCTGTTCCGATGGCAGGCCGATAACGCCTGCCTCTCCAGCCAGGGCGCCATTGTTCTCTCCCCTGAGCCTGCCCACGTCCACTCCAGGCAGCACTGATAAGTCTGTGCACTGGGCAGACTTGTGTTTGAGTTGGGGTTGTCCAATCCATTACTCAAAGGGAGGACGTGGACTTGCTTTGGGAAGGGCGAACTCTGTTCTTAAGGACTAGGAGAGAATGGCCATGATTTATGATTAACTAAGTGACTCCAATGTTGAGGTTGGTCTTACGGACTGCCATTTGACTCATGACTTCCTTTGTGTGGTTGGTGTGTCTCCATGGAGGTGTGAGTTGAGAAAGGCAGGCAAGCAATGAACACGTCACATGGCCTTAGAGCAGCCCTGCATGTTGCCATCTATGAAGGGAGAGGGCTCTTTGATTTTCTGAGGACCCACTGAACACAATACCTGAGTGGGTATAACTGGGCTAGATGGTGGGTATGTTGCTGTCAGTGTGGGTTAATTTATTTGTGAAAGTATTTGAGTGAGACCAACATTTCACTTAATTCTCTCCATAATTGAAATTTTAACCAGTTAGGGAGGAAGAAACAAGAAAAAACATTGGTACCAGTGTTTATCTTGGTACCAGCTGATATTACCAGCAACAAGAGGTGGGATCAGGCAGTGGTGTGGTGAACTTGGGGTGGTGCCCAGGTGCCCAGTAGTCCTTCTGTTTTAGCCTCATGGAAGGTGTTTAAGCCTAAAGAGTTGACAGGAGAATAAAATCTACAAATGCAATTAAAAAGCTAAAGTATTACACAAAAGGGAAACAGGAATATTCTTTCATTTAGTTCTCACCATAACTCCATGAGGATGACACTGTGGCTTTTACCATTCTCAGTTTAAATTTCAGTACATTGAGGACTAGGTAAATGAGATTGTAGGTCTGAGGTCACAGATAGAAAAAGCTGAGCAGCTTGCTTCTGATGGAAGGTCTGAGCCCATTCCTTAGGAGGAAATGGAGTAGAAAAGATACAAATTTGACTTCTATTTTCCTTTACCATATAAGAAATTAAATAGTTTTTTTAAAATTAAAAATCTTAGACATGGAAATATCTTACATATGAGAACCATCCTTAGTCTCCATAAGAGGCCCCAGATTTAAAACAAAAAAAATTCCCCAAATGGGCAAGTTCTACTCTAGCACAGTGGTGTGTGTTTTGTTTGTGTGCAACTTTCTTCCAAGTTCAAGTTCTAAAAATGGAATTCAGGACACCTTTGGCCTTGTTAACATCATTAACAAATTAATTTCCCATGATAGCCTTTGTAATTTTACCTCACATGTAACCCACAGTCAAAACATCATAATTTGCCAAAAAGTCATTTCCAATATTATGTGTTTTTGATTGCAACTGCACACATGATATTTTGGAACTTTACTAAATAGGCTTTATGAGCTTGCACAGGGACCTAATCTCCACCTGTAACACTGTTTCTATTGCAAAAGGGATTACAATTTTCAAAAAGCCAATTTACAGGGTTTAAGAACATTGACCCATTGGTCTATCAGAGCCTGTCGTCCTGATAGCAGGTATATCAGGACTGAATGTTCCTTATTAAAAAATTTTCTCTGGAACATGAGGACACAATGAGACTAAAGTGTGCTGGAAAATATACACTACAAGATAAGCAATAGGAAAACCCATCAAATGGAAGAACAAATGGAAGAGTCCGAGCTTTCTGAAATCTTGTTCTTGATTATTCGGAGTCTCCTGTTGTTTGTGCTCTTGGTGCCTTCTCTTCTAATCTGCCAGAACTGTAGGCAGCAACCCCCAACCCTCTCTCTCTGTTGTCCTGAATCCTCTAAAGAAAAAAAAAAAAAGATAAGAGAGTCCTGAGATGGCATGCATACTAAGGGCTCTAATGTGACAGGAGCTTAGAGGCCACCTTGGGGCAGATTCTTCACATCTCCATCTGTACCTATCTGGTGACCTCCCCTTCCATCCCACCTCTGCGTGATCTGTTCCAGTCTTTAGCCGTAACTGTGCATCAGCCTGGTGCTCACAGAATACTCATCGATAGAGATTTGTAGTTTTGAGAACTACCTCACCTTCTGCTGTGTAATCTGAATTTCAAAACCAGGGATCACACTTAATGCAATCATTCACATTGAACTTGAACAAATAAAAAGCGGTTTGCATTACAGCTCAGACGCTCACTTCAGACCTGGATGTATCTTCCCATCATAATTTTCCCTTCTGCTTTCTTTGTGGTCCCCCTTTGTGGTCACTCTTTGCCTTTCATTGTTTCAATGTTTTTACTCTTCCTTATTGGGCCCAGAGCCTATTAACTAAGAGCTGGTCCGTGGGCCCCAGTGGGAGCTTTAGACTTAGCTCATGAAGCATTCTCACTCTAGTTGATTCATGATGGGGCCAGAAGCCAATGGCTAGGTTTCCTGGTAGCCTGTCCACCAAGGAGACAGAGCCTGGGAATGGGGAGCCTTTTTGGCATGGCTGAGCACTTCTAATGTGTTTGTAAATCTTTTGAGCCCTGTAAGTAGCCAAGCTCACAAGATAGCTTCAGCACAGACCTGGACGTGAGCCACTCTCAAGTTATAATTCTAATGTTCCTCATTCAGACTTGAGGGGACCCGTTCATAACATGGCTATCAATATGACTTCCTTCCCAAGGCCCTTCCAAGTCATTGTCATCGAGGCAATGGTTGGAGTCCATTCTTTTGGGGTGACTTCATTTTCTCCTCACAGATCTGGCATTTCAGGGTCTCTCCCATCTGACTCTATCTGATTTGCCTTATATTCCTGCTTTTCGATTTCTTCTGGTGAAAAGAGAGACTTGACACGGTTTCTTGAGATGTTTCCCTTTCTGGCTCAAAATCTCTTCCCTCCTTGGGGTCTAGACTTTTGATAGATTGTCCAGCGAGTGCCTCACAGAGCTGCAGGCTGCTTTAGATGGAAGAAACCTGGAGGACCAGAAAAGGTGGAATGTTCTGGTTATCCCTCCCTGCTGTTTGAGGGCTGTTCTTCAGGTGGTGCCACCAAAGGCTTTGGGATGTGCTATTGTGAGTGATTGTGTTTTTGTCTTTTGGGTATATGTCCTATTTCCCCACTATTATATTATACAAGTTAAGACATTCTATGCTTATAACTTATGTATGTATATATGTGTGTGTGTATGTGTGTGTATATCCTGGGGATTGAATCCAGGAGTGCTTATCCACTGAGCCACATTCCTGGCCCTTTGTTGTTGTTGTTGTTGTTGTTGTTATTATTATTATTATTATTTTTAGTTGTAGATGGACATAATACCTTTATTTTATTTATTTTTATGTGGTGCTGAGGATCGAACCCAGTGCCTCACACATGCTAGGCATGTGCTCTGCCACTGATCTACAGCCCCAGCTCCCTTTTTAATATTTTATTTAGAGACAAGGCCTCCTTAAGTTGCTGAGGCTGGCTTTGAACTCACGATCCTCCTGCCTCAGCTTCCCAGTTCACTGGGATTATAGGCATGTACCACTGTGCCTAGCCTATGCTTATAGTTTAAAACAGTGACTGGGGTTGTGGCTCAGCGGCAGAGCACTCGCCTAACATGTGTGAGGCCCTGGGTTTGATCCTCAGCACCACATAAAAAATAAAATAAAATAAAGGTATTGTGTCCAACTGCAACAAAAAAATAAATATTAAAAAAAGAAAAAAACAGTGACTCCTAAAAACAAAGTATTTTCTTTCCAAGGAGGGCCACATCTTCAAAAAGCATGAATGAAGCAAACGTGATATTTCTAAAACCCTTTGGGATGAAGGGTGAAAAGGACCTTTAAGCAAACACTCAATAAATGGGCAAATCAATGAAAATGTTTTTAGAAAAAGAAACCAGCCAATCTGTCTTTGTGGGTGTCACATTTATTTGCTTAAACAGCTTGTCTTCCATCTGATAGTTGCAAAGTCTGCCTTTGAAAAATGGAAGTTTAAGGCAGCAGAACACATGAATGACTATTCAGTTTTGTCAATCATTTCTTTTATCTCTCACTAAATTTCCATATTCCATTTTTTTGGTGAGTACATCTATATCATTACATAAGTTTTTACTGATAAGCATTTCAGAAAGTGAGCCTATAAATATTAGATTGCTTGTTAGTTACTTACTGTTCATTTGGAAGATTATCAGACCCTCACACAACAGTCTTGGATGCAGCTCATGACCAAGATTAAAGACAGAAAAGGTGATGTAGAAAGCTTTCCAAGATATATTGTTTAGTTAAAAAGAGAGGGGGCGGGGAGAGAGAGAAAGATGTTGATGTGGATAGGGTAAGTGATCTTTAGTGTAAAATAATACAAGTATTGGATGTTTGTGTATATTCACATATATAATGCAGGAAGAAAATGCAAGAAACTGATACCCATAATGGGTTGTCTGGGGACAAGGAAATTAAGAGTAGGGGTGAGAGGGAGACAATTTTTAGTGTGGGCCTTTTTGTATGGGTGGCAACTTGAGTAGGCTGAGTTACATTTCCTGAAATGCCCTATTCTGTGTGTGTTTGAGTAGGCCCCAAAGAGATTACTGTGTGAGCTTTGGAGGATGGAGGTGAGACAGAATCATATGGTGGCTCCTACACTGTGGCTTATCTGTGGGCTGCCCGTGTTGGCGTGGGAGACTAGTTATTCCACTGGGGCTCCACCTTTCCTGAATCTTTTTTATAGCTTTTCTGACTTATCCTTAACTGTGTGACAAGGACAATAACTTCTTTTGCAAGAACACCAAGGTCAGGGGCAGTGAGAATTGACACATTTCAGTTCATCCTCCTGGATTCTAGTGTATACTTGTGGGTTCGGACTTGTCCTTGTTCTCCCCAACTTTACATCCATCTTCCCGTGGACTTGAAACTCGATAGCCTCAGACGACGGACAATAACCTTGCATAGACTGCTTAGCCAGCCCCTGCAATTGTGTAACTTCGTGGAACAAATCCCTTATTGTGTTTATGTGTGTATAAATCTCCTAATGGTTCCAGTTCTTTGATTGAATCCTAATACAGAATTGTTCAACTTTGCCTTTATTGTGTTTATGTGTGTATAAATCTCCTAATGGTTCCAGTTCTTTGATTGAATCCTAATACAGAATTGTTCAACTTTGCCTTTATTGTGTTTATGTGTGTATAAATCTCCTAATGGTTCCAGTTCTTTGATTGAATCCTAATACAGAATTGTTCAACTTTGTTTTGAGATGTGGGGGGGTCTCACTTTGTTGCCCAAACTGGTCTCAAACTCCTGAGCTCGTGATCCCCTACCTTCAGAATCCCAAGTAGCTGGGACTACAGGCATGTGCCACCATATCCAACTTGAACTGTGATATTTTTGAGAAGCATGTTCAGGCATTATTCATTCAAAATTAAATCAACATTTTAAATTAAGATTTAAAAATCAGAGACTGAATGCTGATTTTCAGGTCATGTAAGGGATTGAAGGAAGATAGACTGGATTCAACACGAGAAGATTTGAAGCTGCCATGAAACTGCTGGGCAAGTCACATATGGCTTGGTTAGTAGAAAAGTGAGACTCTTCTAAGAAAAATGAAGTGGCATTGGGCATGGTAGCACATGTCTGTAATCCCAGCATCTCAGGAGGCTGAGACAGAAGGATCACAAATTTAAAACCAGCCTCAGCAACTTAGTGAGATCCTGCCTCTAAATAAATTACCAAAAAGGGCTAGGGTAGTGGTTCAGTGGTTTAATGCCCCTGAGTTTAATCCCTCATATGAAAGAAAGAAAGAAAGAAAGAAAGAAAGAAAGAAAGAAAGAAAGAAAGAAAGAAAGAAAGAAAGAAAGAAAGAAAGAAGTGGCTCTATCATTTCATCTTATGTTCTTGTGATAGCCAGAGAATTTTGGCATAGCTAACAACCAAATTTATTGGCTTGATAGCCACCATTTTATTTGCTTACAGTTTTCACATCAGTAGTTTTGGCTGGGCTCAACAGGGCAGGTCTGTCTCACATAGCAGCTCCACAGCTTGCCTGGTACTAGATAGTCTAAGATAGCCTCACTCACAAGTCTCATAAGTGCTCATTGGGGCATATATCTCTAGCCTCCTAGCCTGGGCTGTGTAAGTACTGGGTTCCAAAAGCAGCGAAAGAGAGAGGGGTGGGGGGCAAGCCTCAGTGCACATGCACTTTGCAGGCCTCTGCTTGTCTTCAGTCCCATGGACAAAGCAGAGCACCTGTTCAAGCATGGAGTCAACACAGAAGGAGGTGCACAAGAGCATGTATCCAGAGATGCATGATTCTGTGGGGTTGGACAAAGTCCTTTCCTGTAACAATCTACTTCGTTCAATGACTGGTACAAGAATTGGTCCTTGAAGGAAAAGGTAAATGAGTGCTAAGCCTCTCTAATTTGATGTCATATCCTACCTCGCCCAGAACCTTGCATATAATGGACATTCAGAAACTGTTACCTTAATGTCTGCAAATCTCAAACTACTGGGAGAACACCAGGGAGCTTAAGTGAGAACACCTGTGATTAAGCTTGAGTTTCCACCCCACCCCCTGGCCCTGCCCCACGTTTCCAACGGGCAGGAGAGTTCTAGAAAAAAATACTCTTAGGTTTCTGTGCTTCTGCGAGGGGGGGGGTGTCATTACTTTGTGCCATGTGTTGTCTTCCTGCTCACTTCTTTCTGATGAGAAATTGTCCCCTTGTCATCATGCATGGTTCCCCTCCTCCAGCGCCTTCCAGGACTTTCTCTTTGTCTTTAGTTTTCAGCAAGTTGGTCGGGATATGCTCAGCTAGGATTTACTTTGGTTTTGTCCTGGTTAGGATTTGTAGAGATTCATGGACATATACGCTGACATTTTTCATCAAGTTTGGATCATTTCATATTCCTCTTTTCCCTCTCCTGATCTTTCTTTTAGAGCTGAGGCATTAATCACCCTCATAGATCACCTGATATTGTCCCACAGGTCCTTGAGACTTGGTTCATTTTCTAAATCTTTTTTTCCTCTGTTCTGTATGGATAGTTCCTGTGGACCTATCTTCGAGAGACCAATCCTTTCTTCTGAAGTCTCCACTGCACTATTAAACTCAGGGAATTTTCGTTTCAGTATTAATTTAATTTCAGTTCTATAGATTTTTTTCTATAGCTTTCATCTTTCTAAAGTGATTTCCTGTATCTGTTCACCCACTGTGGCCATCTTTTTATTTAAACATAATCTTTTTTTTCCTTTTTTTTTTTTTTTTGGCGGGAGGGCGATACTGGGGATTGAACTCAGGAGCACTCAACCACTGAGCCACACCCCTAGCCCTATTTTGTATTTTATTTAGAGACAGGGTCTCACTGAGTTGATTAGCGCCTCACTTTTTCTGAGGCTGGCTTTGTTCTTGTGATCCTCCTGCCTCAGCCTCCTGAGCCGCTGGTATTACAGGCGTGCACCACTGCACCCAGCTTAAACATATTCATAATAGCTTTTAAAAACATGTTTGTCTGCTGATTCCAACACCTGTGTTAGTGTTAGATCTGAGTTCATTTCTATGTATATTACTCCCAGCATATATTTCACCTTTCCTGCTTCTTTACATGTCTAATAATTTTCAATGATGTATTGGACATTATGGATTTTATCTATTGAATAGTTTAGATTTACTGTCTTCTTTTAAAGTACTTGAGATTTTGTTCTGGAAGGCAGTTATTTTTTCTGGCAAATCAGTCTGACCCTATGAAGTTAGCTTAGTTTGAATTTTTGTTAGGCTAGGTCTAGTCAATCCTTGAAGACTGGAGCAACCATTTTCCTCAGGATGGTCTTTCTGGAATCTCAAATGAATGTTTGGAATTTCAGTGAGATCTCTCCAGTCTGGCTGGTTAGTGCTTCAATTCTTCCAGCATTGTCCCATCTCCAGAATCTCTCCTGTTATCTGTTAACCCCACAACTGTTCTAATGCCTTGTAGAATCTGACCCTATGCATTATGATTTAATCTTCATCCAAAGACTCAAGGAGATCCTCATGCAGGTTGATGGAACTTCGACTCTGCACAGTTACCTCCTCTGTTACCTTTCCACGCAAATTCTAGCTGCTCCGTCAGCAGCTCTGTCCTCGGTTGTATTTCCTTCACTCAGAAAGATGACTGACTGATTTCTGTTGGGCTCCCACTTCCTTATGCCCTGATTTGGAAAGAATTACCAGGCAGAAAATTGAAATAAAGGCAGATCTCACCTTGTGCATTTCCCTTCTCTCAAGGACCACATCCTTGTGCTATTATTGTCTGATGCCTAAAATGAGTCACAGCATATATTTTGTTTATTTTTGTAGTTGTTTAAGGCCATAGAGCAAATTCCAGTCTTGTTTAATGATGGCTGAACTAGACATCTGCATCCTACATTCCTATTTCTTTTCTCCTTCTCTTCCTTCTTCACAAAATATGTGAGTTAACTAATTCAATTGTTGTCATACATTGCCCTTCTCTTTAATACCTAGAGTCTAAATATTATAAAATTAGGACTAATTTGTCCAATATACACATCATACACACAGTACAGCAAATTTAAATGAAGTGCACATGTAAATACAACACATTGGGCAAACTAAAAATTTCTAGCACACTCTCATGAAACACCCTTTGAATTTTTTTTTTCTTTCCTCAACTCAATGAACAAGCACAGGCTGTTCACAGAAGTGGTTAAACAATTCCATCTCAAACACAGTATTTCCCATCAGTTTTTAAAAGCTATTTATAAATAATTTTATTTTACTACTTCTGCTTTTACATATATCAAGCACTTCTAACTCTCTAGAAGAAGTATATTTCATATATAGTTCTAAATATACAGAAGAGCTACATATAAAAAGTTGTCTGTTATGCACACAGCACTCGTAAATAAAATAGTATAGCAAAGGTGCCAATCTGAGGTATCTTCTAATATGACCATTTTGGCCTTGAGCCATATCCTCCTCACATCCCCTCTGCCTTCAGTCTAGTGGACAAGTAAGGCATAGGTAATGCTTAGAGATGGTTGAATCAATTCACATCCAAAAGTCATTTATAGTGGATGATCTTTTTTATGAATTTCAGAACAAAGTATACAAAATGTGCTAATTTTACTACTTGTCACATACTGGCAAACTCATCAAGAGACCAGATGTTGCAAAACTGAGACTCATTTGTCCATTACATACATTATACACATAGCAAAATGAAATGAACAAAGCATACAGAAAAAAAATATAGGGTGTCGTGGCACATGCCTGTAATCCCAGCAGCTCAGGAGGCTAAAGCAGGAGGATCGTGAGTTCAAAGCCAGCCTCAGCAAAAGTGAGGCACTAAATAACTCAGTGAGATCGTGTCTCTAAATAAAATGCAAAATAGGGTTGGTGCTGTGCCTCAGTGGTTGAGTGCCCTTGAGTTCAATCCCTGGTACCCACCCCCCAAAAGATAAAATAATGTCTGAAAACATCCATGTATGAATGCACTGCCATATTAACTTTTGTAATTGCTTCCCTCCCACCTCCTCTATGTCACTGAACAAGTACAGATACTGCTTTCAGAGGTGGCTTAATAATTCTATTCCCAAAAGATAATATTTTAGCAAAAAAAAAAATAGTATAAAGTGATTTTACAACTTCTCCATTTAATATACACAGGGCTTTTCTAAACATCCAGACAGACTAGATGTTTCAAGTCAGGACTCAATTTATGCACAATGGTCTTGAATAAATTGTAAACATGAAAACAATAGTTCTAATTTGAAAATATCTTCAAAGTATGAGCATTCTGGTCCTTCATTAACTCAGTGGGCTATAATGCTCAATTTTTCATAAGACAATCTTTTCTAGAAATTTTAACACAAACCATACAAATTTATTAGTTTACTAATTCTACTTTTGTCACATGCTAGCAACCTCTTTAGTATCTAGAAAGACTAAATATAGATGCAAACTCTTTTATCCTTTATATACATTGTGTACACAGAAAAGCAAAACAGAATGCAAGAATATAAGGAAAAATTGGTTACTCTTTCCTCCTCATAAGCACTGTTAGCAGGTGCTCCTTGCATTTCCTTCTCCTCTGAAGAACCAGTGCACAATGTGTATTAACCAATAGGGGGTTGGCTACTCCTCCCCAGAACAACATTTCATATTAATTTTAACAACAACAACAAAAAATTTACAATGTGTTGTATTTTCTTTTAACATACATCAAACACTTCAGAACATCTAGAAAAGACTAAATATTTCAAAAAAGTACTTAGTATTGTCAACTATATATATAGTACCCTTTCTTGCTGGTTCTGTGTCTTACTCTGTTTTGACTAATTTCTTTATTTTTGTGGAACATTTACTACTGTACTTTCCTGAGAAAGGGTACATAGGAAGTACTTTTTTTTGGTAACACATCTTTATTTTATACTCACACTTGATTAATGGTTGGCTGTGTATAAAATTCCAGACAGAAAATAATTTGTATTCCAAATTTTAAAGATTATGTTATTTCAGTATCTCCTAGCAGCCGATGATGCTGTTGAAAAATTTGATTCTATTCTCACACATGATCACTTGGATGCTACCCATATTTCTTCTCTAACATAGTTTTAGAATCTTTTGTTCATTTATTTGAGAAATTTGATAATGATGTGTCTTGGTGTGGGTCTTTGTTCATTTTTCATGTTTGACATTGAATTTTCAAATCCAGAGGTACATCTTCCAAATTTTCTTGTATTATTTCTAGAAAATTTTCTCCTTTTCATTTCATTTTATTTTATTTTTAAAATCTGTTTCTGGAATCCTTTGTTTTTGAAAGTAGAACTTTCTGGATAGAGATTCTTTTGTTTGATTTCTCCTGAGAACAAACTTCTTCATTGCTTGGAAGTGTGGGATAGAGGGATGAATGGTGTCAGGGAGGACTATCTGCCTCACTTCAGAGCAGAGGTAGGGACCTGACTGCTTCTTTCACAAACTGTCAAACAATCCCACTTTTAGTGCCACTCTTTATACCTATCTCCTGCATTAACTGCCACCTCTAACACTTGAACGTTTCTGGAGTTTTGCAGAGTAAATGGATTGCTCCTCACCCATATGCAATACTCTGTGCAAATATTTAGGTTTGACTTTCTGCTCTTGTGCTGAGTCACTGTGTCTTCATCAGCTTTTGTTCTTTATATATTCTTTTGTGGGGTTTCAGGTCTTTTAGGTTCATTGAATTTCTAATGTGTGTTTATTTCTTGTTTTCACTGTCTTGGGATTTCATTTATATTTGTAGAAGAGAAGAAAATAGAAATGCCTTTATTCTGCCACTTGGCAATCAATGGCTTTTCCCCCTGCGTCTCTCTTTTTCCTTCCTTCTCTCCAGGGTTTCAAATATATATATAAAAATTATATTTTATATAATTAATATTATATATTACACATATATATTTAGTTGTCAGTGGACCTTTATTTTATTTTAATTAATTAATTTATTTATTTATTAATATGTGGTGCTGAGAATTGAACCCAGTGTCTCACACATGCCAGGCAAGAGCTCTACCACTGAGCTACAACAATAGCCTCAGGGTCTCAAATACATTAGAGGTCAAATTACTCATGGTAATTCTTCATTGTTAGTGCAAGGCCTTTGTCTTCAAAAACCAACCAACCAACCCCCATAATAAATTGACAAATAAATATCTAAGTTCAGAAATAAACATGGAAAAAATAAACATGATACTGTGAAAGACTCAAAGTGGGGAGTTGTAGCTAGGCTGGTCAGGGAAGCTCTCTCTGAAGAAATGCCTTTGACCCTCAGACTTGAAAGGAATTGGTCCTTTGAAGAGGAAGAGAGTGTTTGAGGAACTGAGAGGAAGCCGGTGAAGCTGGAGTGCGGTAGACAAGGAGGAGCGCAGATCTGGACAAGACTATGGAAGTGGACCCGGTCACACAGGGTCTTTGAAGCCAGCTAAGAACTTGAGAGTTTATCTGAAGTGCAATGGGAAGCCATTTGCATGGCAGTGGGGGAGGAGTGGCTGAACAGGAAAGTGACATCGTTTCTGTAGTTTTTAAAACACCACTGTACATGCTGCATGTGAAACAGATTGGAGGGGGAGGTAGAGCTGAAGTCGGGGAGTCAGGGGGCACCTGCAGCAAGCAGTTCTGGGGGCAAGGATGCTGGTGATTTTGACTCAGGGAGGTGCAGCAGTGAAGATGGACAGAAGTGGATAGAGTCAGGATTTATTTTGGAGGAAGACTAGATGGGGTTGGGATTTGTGATGGATTGAGCGTCAAGAGTGAGGGAGAGGGGCTGGGGATGTGGCTCAAGCCGTAGCGCGCTCGCCTGGCATGCCTGCGGCCCGGGTTCGATCCTCAGCACCACATACCAACAAAGATGTTGTGTCCGCCGAGAACTAAAAAATAAATATTAAAAATTCTCTCTCTCTTTCTCTCTCTCTCTCTCTCTCTCTCTCTCCTCTCTCACTCTCTCTTAAAAAAAAGAGTGAGGGAGAGGAATGCAGGAAATTGTAGAGGGTGCTCCTGCAAGCATGTTGTCCCCCTGTCCCCAACATCTGAGATATCGGTTTCTTTGTACCATGCTCTGAAATGACTATTCCAAGATAAATCCATACACCTCTGTGCTGGGGGTGGTGGGGAGCTCTCCAAAGTTCTTAGGTAGGAAATGGAATTATTATTATTATTATTATTATTATTATTTTGCAGTACTGGGGATGGAATCCAGGGCCTTGCACATGCTATGTAGGTACTCTGTCCTGCGCTACATCCTCAGCCCTTTTTATTTTATTTTGAGACAAGATCTCCCTAAATTGCCCAGGCTGTCCTTGAACATGTAATCCTCCTATTTCAGTCTCTAGGGTAGCCTGGATTATAGGCAGGAAATGGGGTTTCTGAAAAGAGTTCTATACTTATTTTAGGGCATTGCTCCCTGGTTTTAGGGGAAAGGTGATAGTAAAATAATGATGATCTTGACAATTAACAATACTATCTAGCATTTGTTGAGTCATTTAGAATCATCTGAGAGATGAAATATCTTGCCCTAAAGTCACACAGGTAGCAAAGAGATAAGGCAGGCCATAATCCTGGGCAGGCTGGCTCTAGATCTATTGTCTACACCACTGTACTACTTAATTTGCTCTGACTGTAGGCTGATGAAGTTTTTTTTTTTTTTTTAGAAATTGTCATTGAGCTACACTTTTTGGATGTGGAACCTGCAAGGTCATGTTCAAGTACAATCGGTGTTTGAGAAAGAGCTCAGAACTTTAGAATCCAAACTGAAAACAACCACTACCACTAACACCAAGGACAGCCAAATCACAAAAACCTGAAAAAGCAAAAATAAGCTTTCTCTGGCTGGCCTAAGAAGGAGGATCCCTGTCCAAAGCCCAGGGGGACCACCTGGCTCTTCCTGGGTTGCAAATGCCCTACCCCATCGTGGGTAACTGTGGCTCAGGCACTCCTTCTGCCTGGGAGGAAGATGAGTCAGCTTCTAAACCTTCTCGCTGGGAGCTAATAATTAACTGTCCCTATTTCTGCCCCTTCTGGAACGCAGCTACCACCATCTCAGACACAGGACTCTCTGGGACACCACCAACCTTGGCGATGGCAAAGGCTGTTTTTTGTGAGATGGTGGTAGCTGCGTTCCAGAAGGGGCAGAAATAGGGACAGTTAATTATTAGCTCCCAGCGAGAAGTTAGAAGCTGATCTATCTTCCTTACTCCCAGGCAGAAGGAGTGTCTTTTCCCCTGCGCATGCGCCTGCGCTGTCAAGGGCATCTGCGGGCATGCGCGCCTGTCCCTCTGCTGACCCTCATTTGTCTCCCTGCCGGCCCTCCTCACGCCTGACCCTGTCCAGGCTTTCTTTGATCTGCCCCTTGCTCCCCTCTGCCTTCACCTAGAGTTCTCCTTTCTCTTTTTTTCAGGCAAAGTCCTTGCCCATTCCAGGAATTCTCGGGACTCTAGGAGACAGTGTTTCTGGGAGCTGGGCCTCTTTGTCCCTCCAAAAGGACAGGAAGGCCAGAAGAGGAAGTGGCTGTTTGCGTAGCTAGAGGCATGGACCTTGAGAAAACAGAAGGGGTGGGTCTTCTGGATCCCTAATCCAAAGAAAAAGGGGTCCAGCCCCTGGGAGGCAGGAGGTGAGGGGTCTTGGGGGTGGGGACTTTAGCTCCTGACATGTGCAGACACCTACTGTGTGCAGGTGCATGTGATGGGGCTGAGATCTGGTCTTGGGACTGACCAAGCCCTCCCTAACCCTGGAGAAGTGGTGGAGCAGAAGGAATTTGGCTTTGGCAGGCGGGAAGCTGTGTGGCACCCAGGTGTTATCCCTGGTGGGGCCTCCCAGAGCAGGAGGGGGCTGACCTGTGAAGATTCCTGGCTCTGGTTAGGACAGAGGTTCTCTAATCTGGCTTGGTTTGGGCCTGAGCTAGCCCCCAGATGCTCCCTGTCAAATGGCCTGTTTCCAGCTGGCTTCTAAGGCCAGCTGTGGAAACCTGCAGGGACTTCCGTGCCTCCCTTTCTCTCTAGGTGTCTCTTCAGTCCGGCATTTCTCCCCGAAATGCCAGCACTGGGCACCTCTGGGCATTCTGCCACCTATAGCAAATAGAAAAAAAAAAAAAAGAGTATGCCTTACTGTCGCCACTAATGTTTGCTATGTCCTGTGGGGGAGGGGCAGGCACACCTGTTGGAGGAAGGGAGAACAGTACTCAGGTAGGGGTTCTCCAGGTGGCCTGGCAAGGCCCCCTTGCTGGTGCAGGAGGAAAGCCAGGCATTGCCAAGGCCTTTGAGGACCTTTGGGCATCTCTTTATAGTACCCCGGTTTTCATTGGTAGGGAAAAAGCTTGAGATTCAAAAAACAAAACAAAAACTGAACTCCGGAAAGATACGTATGCGACAATCACCAGTGAGTGAGTGCCCTGGACGAGGCCAGGGTGACTGGAGAGGAGGGGTGACAGACAGGGTAGGTAGGTGCATGCCTTGAGAAGGACCTTGGGTTTTACTATATGTGAGCTAGAGGTCATGGGAAGGTTTTGAGCAGAGGGGTGACATGGTCCGATTAACTTTTTTCTTTCTTTTGATACTGGGGATTAAGCCCAGGGCTGCTCTGCCACTAAGCTACATCCCCAGTCCTTTTTTATTTTTGATTTGAGACAGGGTCTTGCTAAATTGCCCAGGCTGCCTTTGAACTTGTGATCCTCCTGGCTCAGCCTCCTGAGTTGCTGAGAGTACATGTGTGGGCCACCTTTCCCTGCCTGACTTAACTTAAAAGACCCACTGTCCCCAGCACCTCGACAATAAATAAATAAATAAACAAAAGAACCACTGTGGCCATTATGATGCAATTGAAGAATCTGATTGGACTGAGGGGGACATGGGCAGGAGCAGGGAGGCCGTTCCCATCACATAGGAGGGTGATGATGGCAGGGATCAGGCAGTGACCATGGAGGTGGTGAGAAGTATCCGATGCTGGACGTGTCTTGGAGGGTAGAATTGACAGGCTTTTCTGATGGATTGAATGTGCCATGTGAGAGAAAGAGCTGTCATAACTCCAAGGCCTTGGGCCTGAACATCTGGAAGATGGAGTTGCCATATGCTAAGAAGGCAACGATGTAAAATCATCTCCTTCACTCTGCCCATGTCCCCTGTAACACCAGAGGAATGGAGCGATGGAAGGGAAGGAAGCCACTTCAGGCGCCTGGCGTCAGGCCTAGCACATTGTCAACAAGCATGGTAAAAAGTGAAAAAGAAAAGGAGAGCAAATATTTGCTTAAGGGTATCTGAGCAGATCTCTGGCTTCTGAGGGCCAAGTGGTCCCTACAGTTTGGGACAATGGGACAAGGAAATGTTGGGGACAGCATGAGTGTCCAGGATTCCTGTGGATTCTCTCCTTGGTGTTTGATCTCGCTAGCCTCATTTTTAAAAAATATTTATTTTTTTAGGTGTAGATGGACACAACACAATTATTTTTTTATGTGGTGTTGAGGATGGAACTCGGGTCCTGCCCGCGCTAGGCAAGTGCTCTACTGCTGAGCCACAATCCCAGCCCCTCGCTAGCCTCATTTTAAAAGTTACGAAACTATTATATTAATGCCACAGGACACGGGAAATTATGCCGTATAAGCATTTGCTTATTTGGCATACCACAGAGATGTTGTAAAGAAAAATAAGGGGCTGGGGATGTGGCTCAAGCGGTAGCGCGCTCGCCTGGCATGCGTGCGGCCCGGGTTCGATCCTCAGCACCACATACCAACAAAGATGTTGTGTCTGCCGAGAACTAAAAAATAAATATTAAAAATTCTCTCTCTCTCTCTCTCCTCTCTCACTCTCTCTTTAAAAAAAAAAAATCTATGTTTTTTTTTGAGGGGAAGGGGTACTAGGGATTGAATTCAGGGGCATTCAACCACTGAGCCACATCCCCAGCCCTATTTTATTTAGAGACAGGGTCTTACTGAGTTGCTTAGTGCCTCACCATTGCTGAGGCTGACTTTGAACTTTCGATCCTCCTATCTGAGCCACCTGAGCTGCTGGGATTACAGGTATGTGCCACCTTACCCAGCAATATGTATATTTTTGAACAAATTCTAGGATAGGTACCATACAAGAGTAAGGTATTATTCTAGGAAAAAAAAGGAGCCTTAGCTAGCCAGCTTCTCATCTTCAGCAGTCTTAGCTATTTAAACTATGTTTGAGGACAAGTAGTCAGTCAAGAAAGGACACTCATTAAAATTCAGAGACTTTACTACTGGAGTGTCACATGTCCCCGCTTGGGGCCTAGGAACCCTTAGTTTAGAAACATTCGTAACTGCCAGCAGCGATGGTGAGCACCTGTAATCCCCGTGACTCATGACTTCAGCATTAGCAATTTAGTGAGGCCCTGAGCAATTTAGCAAAACCCTGTCTCCCAATTAAAGATAAAATAGGCTGGGGTGTGGCTCAGTGGTTAAGCACCCCTGGGTTCAATCCTTCAATCCCTGGAAGAGAGGGGGGGGGGGAGAAAGATCTGTAACTGATTTTGATTGGTAGACTAGGTTACAGCAGGAACAATTCCAACAGAATGGTTAACAACAGGGGCTCTGAATTTGGGTAGCATAACTTCCCATGTCCTGTGTGAACAAGGACAGTTTAACTTCCCCCTGTTAAGTCTCCATGTCCTCAGATATAAATGGAGATAATAGCAGTATTGCTGTATAGGAAATTTATAAGGATTAAATGAAAACATATTCACGAAGTGCTTAGCACCATGCCAGATGCACGATAATTGCCTAATAAATAGTTCTTAACATTATCAATATTGTGATTATTAGCAATATCAGCAGCAAAATAGATGCTGATGATTGGAACACTGAAAGCAATTTGCAAAAGTTCCAGCCTAACAGGAAAAAAATTCTTTCATTCAAGCAGTGGCACATGCTTGAAACCTCAGCTACTTGGGAAGCTGAGGCAAGAGGATCATAAAATTTGAGGCCAACCTGGGCAACTTAGTAAAAACAAAATTTTAAGGTCATGTGCTTCAGAAGTAGAGCATTTGCTTAGTATCTATGAGCCCCTGGATTCAATCCCCAGTCCTGCAAAACCAAACCAAACCAAAGAATCCTAATAATTAGAGTCAGGATAATAACAGCTCAATACACTTTAGTATCCCTTGAAAGCATTATGTTAGATGATATTGAAGTACAATCATTATAAAATGAATACCCTGAGTCATTCAGATAATGTTCTGCACACTCAGTAAGAAGCAGAGAGGAGTACAGTACGTATCATATAGTTAAACAGATTTTGTGCAGGCATTTGTGTGGAACAGATTGTAAACCAATAATACCAAATAAATGAAACTCCCTTACTTGAAAATTTCCAGGGGTTTACCCCAGGGATGACTTGAAAACTTATTTGTATATGGGACATAATTGTTTTGGGGAAAATACACTAAGAGTGCATCATAATCTCTTTACAGAGAAGCTAAGGAAGTTGTCTTAAAATATTTTAAGTAGGTGAGGTCCAGAACCCTCAAAATTCGACACATCCATAGAGGGTTTCCAATTAGTTGGGTAGAATGAATGGGAAAGTGTGGTGCATAAACCTTTCAAGGTATAAGTTGGAGGCAGAACTGGTTAGAGGCAGGAGATATTTGAGTATATTAACAACCCCCCCCTCCCCAATATCCTGCCACATGACATTCATTTTGGGAAAATGTATCTTCAAACCAAAAATCAGGGTAGTTGGCCTAAATATGTGAGTATCTATATTATAATATAGACTGCTTTGGACTCCCCAGGTTTCTGTCCCACTCTCCCCAGCTTGACTTGTTCCCTATTATCTGAGCAGATCTTGGGCTTCTACAGTTTGGGACTTGCTCTCAGTCTTCTCCCTTCTGGTCTCTGGCACTCATTAGGCTGTCAGCTACAATAATGACACATTGGTGCTTAGGTGGGGACAGTCTCCCTCCTCTTTGAATACCCCAACCCCAAACACAGGGGATTTGACAGGCACTCGATGAATGTTGAGTGGGATTGAGTTAGCACTCTCAGAATTCGCAGGGCTGCTCACTTCCTGAGACACCTGGACCCATACCTCCTGCAGTGCCTTGACCCAGACCACCAGTCTAGCCCAGCCTCAGCCTTATCATCCGTCCCCTGCGGGTGCCAGGCAGACTGCCTTTTTGTGGGAACCTGGCCTGGCTTGGGTGAGCCCGGCCCTGCCTGAAGGCCGCAGCCCCACGGAGCACATGTGGATTACCCTGAAGCAGCATTTTCCCAAGGTTTGGCTATGCTAATGATCCTCCCCCTTCCTGTGAAAACCTTGGACTAGAAAATGAAATCAAGGAAGGGCAGGAGGGGGAAGGAAAGGAGTTAATAAGCAGAGCAAGGTCACCCATCTGCTGCTGCTTTCCACACTCCCTTATCTGTGACGCCACCAGCTCCAAGGTCCCCTCTTTTCATTAAAACAGTTGAATCACCTAAAATGATAAAAGTAGCTGAATTCTGGCCTTCTATCTTAGACATAACAGAGCTTGCCTTGATCGGGAGCCTGTCCTGATGCACGCGCTTCTCTCTTACCCGCATCCCAGAAGTACACCAGGAACCTGGCTGCTCCCGGGAGAGGCTAGGGGAGTGCCCAGCACCAGGGCTCCTGCCTGGGGAGGCAGATAAGGGTCTGTTTCCTGGGCAGGTGAGAGACAGATCTGCCAACCGCTGCTCCTTGACAGAGTTGTGATAATACCTTGTCATTCCACACCTCTGCAGGAGACAGGATGAGCTGGCCAGGCTCCCCAAATCCAGGAAGCCAGAGAGCCAGCAGGAGAAATGCAACAGGCTGTCCTTGCCCTTGACAGAGGGGCTGGGCAGCATGGAAGCCTGAGGGCTGGGTCAAGCAGGATCCGGGAGTGTGGAGCGACTCACAGAGGAGTCTCCGCTACGGTGAAGTAGGAATTGTGACCCTAAGGTTAAAGGAAGTGATGTACTGTTTAGCTTCTGGCGCCTGCATGGTATAGAGTGGGCGCTCGGTGAATTCGTGTGTGTTCCATTCTTCCTCTACAAAGCCACTACATAAATATTAATGCCAACACCAAAACCACCGCCAAGAGAACAAAGCAAAAAGGAAAACCAGGGACAAAGTTGACACAGAAATTTCCTTCCAGATACTTTTAAAACCACAAATGGAAGCATAATAGATGCTATTATGCACTTTCCATTTTTTGATCGGGTGATACATCTTGAAGATCATTTTAAATCAGTACCTATATGTTTGTCTCATCCTTTTTATATTAAAAAAATGCCTACATGATAGTCAATTATGTGGGCATACCAAGCCTCGACTGATCAACAGGTGCAATGTGACCTTTGGCTGTATTCAGTGTCGTGCCCATCAACACCTTTGTACTTCTGGGAGTGTGTGTGTCATTGTAACCCAACACCTT
The DNA here is from genome assembly GCF_052094955.1 of Ictidomys tridecemlineatus. NCBI lineage: Eukaryota > Metazoa > Chordata > Mammalia > Rodentia > Sciuridae > Ictidomys > Ictidomys tridecemlineatus. Next base: position 47,273,017 of record NC_135489.1, on the reverse strand, counting down.
CACATTTTAACTAATAACTTGGGTGAATATATAGAAGGTTCATTTTTTAAAAAAATTTTGCCAAAAGGGAGAGCTTTTAAAATTATTGATGGGCAGAATCCCACGTCCGTTTTTATTAGACTATCATTTATCTAGACAAAGGATATTTGTCACATCTGTACCAATTCCCAGGTCCTTGGGATCCACAACGGGACAAAACCAACAAAGATACCTGCTTTGTGGAGCTGGTAAGCCATCCGAGGAAGAGGATGATAAACAGTAAACACACAACTAAGGAAATGTCCTGGTCTGTTCTGAGCAATGTTATGAGCAATGGAGAGAGGAGGGCAGGGTATGGGAACTCCAGGGTCCTGAAGCCAGGGATGAGCTTGATGCTAAGTTTCACCATAAACTTCTGGGATCCAGAGAGTGGCACTTGGTGGCCAAGGAGACATATCACTTGGAGCAGTCGGAATTGGAAGGGGTTCAAAGCTCTGTCCGTACCTGGTGTGTTTGCAGACCCTCCCTCTCGTGGTCACCCTCCTCTGGGAAAACGCAGTGTGCCGTCCTCTGACTTCACAAGTGTCACTCACGGAGTAGGATGAGGCAGTGGCTCTTTGTGTGGACGGTGATGTCATGCTGCTGTCCCATATTGAATTTACCGTTGTCAGAAACCCCTAGGGTAGTTGGGTTGCTCGTTTTTTCGGGAATAGCTATTAAGTCAAGTTATCCTTATTCTCTTCCACTTAAGCTTTTGCTTTTCAGCCTTAATGTGGGAGCAGTTATGAGTCTTCCCCCCTAATAGTTTCCTTTTTTTTTCCCTCTCATTTTATTTTGTGTTTCTCTTCTGTTGAGATGCTGAATTTTGATTCCGAGTAGACAGCTTTGCAGGGTCCTGGAGGACATTTTTCCCCCTCCCCAACTAGGGCGTATGGACTTTGTTCTGAGGGCAACAGGGAGTCAGCGAAGGGCTTTGAGCCGAGTGCGGTAGCATACCTCTGTAATCCCAGCAGCTTGGGAGGCTGAGGCAGGAGGAGCCTGAGTTCAAAGCCAACCTCAGCAACTTATTAAGGCCCTGAGCAACTCAGTGAGACCCTGTCTCTAAATAAAATACGAAAAATGACTGGGGATGGGGCTCAGTGCCCCTAAGTTCAATCCCTAGTATCAAAAAAAAAAAAAAAAAAAAAAAAGAGGCTTTGAGAGGGTAACAAGAACAGATTTGCCTTCTAGAAACATCACCAGCAATAAGGGTGACGATTCATCAGAGGGATGCAGAGAGCAAGAGGAAACCAGATTGGACAGTTGAGAGGAGAGTTGGGGAGCCCAGCAGTGAGGTGGGAGAGAATGAAAGTGAGGGATGAAAGGAACGGGGTGTGGAACTGTGGAGGATGTCCCCCAGGGGCTACTGGATGAAGCCTCTTACCAAAGTAAAGACTGCAGGGAGGAAGCACGTTTTAGGGAGAAGTGGATGAACCTGACCTTAGATGTGATGATGCAGGGGATTCCCGATGAGATTCAAATGCAGCTCTCTCCTGGGGCTTGGGAGACAGGTCTAGCCTAGATGTGGAGGTTATCAGACTGTCTAGGAATTGGGACAGTCACATGCATAAAAGAAGGCTACAATAGCTGCTTCCAGGTGCCACCACCAATAGGTGCCACCACATGAAAAAGGATTTTGATGTACTGTGTGTGGTTCCTGCATTCAAAACTGGGACAGAAGGTAGAAGTTGTAAGGATGTGTTTTTTTTCAGGACAAGAGCTAGAGGACTTTCCCATAGGGCCATTGCCATCCTATGGCGAGGGGTGACTGAAAAGTACTCGCACCACCTGGGAGAGGTCTTCCACTAAATATCCACAGGTAACAAGATCGATCTCTGCTCTTAGGAGGTCATAATCAGTAGTGCATTTCAGAAGGGAAATAACCCCTGGCTGGACTGGATGTCTACTAGGAGCTCAGACAAAGAAAAGATTAGCACAAATCAGAAAGAAAGAGAAAGAAAGAAAGAAAGAAAGAAAGAAAGAAAGAAAGAAAGAAAGAAAGAAAGAAAGAAAAAGACTTCCATCTGGATTGGTAATGCAGAGGTGAGCCCCCAGATCCCTAGGGATGGGGGTCAGGAAACAGCTGGAGATCAGTTTACAGTCCAAATAGGGCAGGTCATATCTCTGTCACCCTCCCCCTGGCTTGGGCTGTTCCTGTCACATATTCAGCCTAGATGTCCCTCAGCAGGACCAGCACTCTCCTGCCTCAGGGCCTTTGCAATTGCTGTTTTTGATGCCTGAATGTGGTTCCCAAAGATTTGCACTCCAGTTTTGGATTTCTTCCATTCCATTTTTGGATTCCTGTTCAAATGTCACTTATTCATAGGGAGCCCTGACGACCCTCCATAAATCAGCAACCCATGGGCTGGGGATGTGGCTCAGTGGTTAAGCGCCCTGGGTTTCTTCCCTGGTACCAAAACAAGACAAAACAATCAAAAGCAAAAACAAAATCCCCCAGCAATCCCACCCCCAGCAACCGTTTCCTCCCTTTTCTCTGTTTAATTTCTTTATAGCACATATCATCACCTATTATGATATTTACATGATGGTCATCTGTCTCCCCCAATACGAATGTAAGTTCCTTGAGGGCAAGGACTTTATCTGCTTGTTCACTGCTGCATTCCTAGTGCCCCTGAAACTGCCTGGAACAAAGTTAAGTACTCTGTAAATGTTTGTTGAATGAATAAGAGAACTCATGGTCCACACTGAGGGATCATGAATGGGGCTGTGTTGTGTGTAGGTCATCCAGACATGAAAGCTCTGGGTCTGACATGGAACTTGAGACCAATAAGTTTTAAAATAACGGAGACTTTTTTGGTTCCAGACCTCCCTCCCTAGGGAGACAAAATGAAAATTGTGTTTTAGGAGGAGAAATCTATCAAGAAAATGAAAGCAATTGTCCAAGGGTACTGAATTTGACTCCTCTTGGTCTTGGAATAGCTAAGACATTTATCAGTTCTATTTTTTTTTTTTTTTTTTTACATTTTCCTACAATCTGCTGTCTAGATTCAGTTACAAGATTTTCTAAGGGCCTGCTGAGTTTTGTGGGAGACCTCCTAATGTAGAGAAGTTACAACCAACCCTCCAGAAAACAGTGGGCATGGTGTGTAAGCCCCCCATCCTCTCACCCTAGAGAGCGTGGACACAGGTGAACCTTCATGTTGCTGGTTCTAGGAATGAATCAGCAAATGAACTTGCGATTTTTGTTGTGGAGACAAAACCGATGTCAGGTTAAAGGACTTTATTAATCCACAAAGCAGAGATAGAATATAAAATCTTATTGTAGTTCAGAGGACTCAGGATGAACTTGGAAGTCATGGCTTCAAAGGCTGCTGCGGTTAATGACATCAACTCTGAAGCCAGACAGCCTGGGCTTCAATCGGGGCTCTGCTGCTCTTAGGTGTGTGACCTTGGGCATTTAACTTCTCCGCCTCAGTTTACTCATCTATAAAATTGGAATAATGATAGTGCTTTTTTCATAGTTTTGAGGGGGCAAGGAACACTGTTGCCCAGTGCCTAATCACTACTGCACAGGTGTCACTACTTTTACAACTAGACTTGGGTGGCTTTGAATCCTAGATCCAGAGTTCAGACCTAGACAATTTTCCTTTCTTCCCTTCTCTTTCTTTCTTTTTTTTTCTTTTTTTTTTTTTTGTAGTGCTGGGGGTCGAACCCAAGGCCTTCAGCTTGCTAAGCCTATGCTCTACCACTGAGCCACATGTACAGCGTAGACAAATTTTCTCTCCTCTGTGAGTTTATTCCCTTATCTGTCAAATAGTAATAATAAATCCTGCTTTGGAGGGCTGATATAGAATTTAAAGAAAATCCCTTGTTTTGGTGTGTGGCACCTAAGGTTTTGTGTGAGATAAATACATATTGAATGAATGATGTTTGAATCATCACTTGAGAGTTGAATTAGGAATAAAGGAACCTTCAAGGAATTTAAACATTGAGTGATGGGGGTGTGTGGGCATGATTAGTGTGTGCTGAGAGGGAACATCTGAGTCAGATTTTGAAGGACAGGTCGGCAAGGAGGAAGAGAAAAGGTGTTCTAGGTGGATGAAATAGCATGTGGAAGATCTCCAAGAAAAGTGTTTTCATTTGCTGGAAGGAGGATGGAAAACAGGGTTGATGAGTTGGGAAGGCCAGTTGGCTCAATACTTTGAAGGTTAAGAATTTCCTGGGACTGTGATTTGTCCCCTGTCCTAGCCAATTAGATCATAGAATGAATCTGCTTACCAGTACATGCCATTCTGCCATGGGACCTCTAGGATGGGTGGGTGATTCTGGTATCATTTTCTGAAGTGTACTTAGTAAGCTTTCAGCTCTGTTTTTGGGGAATAAGGAATACTACCTTAAAATTTTGGACAAACTTCCTGTGACTCTGGGAATCTGCTTTTCTTGTAGGTCAGAATCCCATGCAAAATACCAAATTCAGTGTAGGCAGCAAAGTCTTTCCCAGCAGCAGGGACCTTGCCAGGAGAGCTCAGAACACTTAACAAACTCCCCAAAGTGTTTCAACTTTGAACACAGACTCTCTTCTGGGAGGCCAAGACCTCATATTACTAGCTCTGGAGACTGCCCATGGAAGGTGATAATGATCAGAAAATAGAAGAAACTTCTTGAAGCAAAATTGAACAATCTCAGTTCTAGGCATGGTGGTGCATACTTGTAATCCCAGCTGCTTGGGAGGCAGAGACAGGGGGATGGAAATTTCAAGGTCAACCTGGGCCACTTAGTGAAGACCCTGTCTCAAAATAAAATTTAAAAAGGTCCAGGGGCTATATAGCTCAGTGGTAGAACACTTGCCTAACATGTGCAAGTCCCTGGGTATGATTTGCAGTAGTGAAAAAGGAAAAAAAATAATTGAATAGTCTTAACACTTCCACCTTCTCTGTGCAAATTAAATGATTCTTCACTTTATTACCAAGATGCTATTGGGTATCAGAATGCATCTCCTTATCCTTTATTCCTCTAATCTCCTACCTCATTGGGTGACACCATCCTTTGACCACTGAAGAACTGTGGCCCTCACCTTGGGCAGATCTCTAGGCTTGCATTTGCAAATTTGCTGGCCATGCCTACAGTATCACAGGCCTGAGGTCTATCCACTGGCCTCAGTTAAAACCCTGTACTGTGTGACAACAATTTTCTCTGTCTTCTGTTGTTGTTTACATGTTTGTCCACGCAATGGATTGTACCTTTTTTTTTTTTTTTTTGACAATGGACACCAGGTCTTTAATTATCTTGATATTCTCCCTAGCCTTGACACAGTTTCTAGAACATTCTAGAAACTCACTAATTACGTGTTGACTTGAATCCCTACTTTAACTGCAGGAATAGCTGCTTTCTGTTTAACACAGTGAAACTGAACCTTTAATTTTTTTTTATTTTTTTCACCCAAATGGAATTGGCATATCTCAAAGAGAGAAAGATATGGGTCTGTAGGTGAAAACACACCTCCGGTGGGGATGTGAACAGTAGGCTTTTGCAGCTCGGCATAAGGAAATATAATGCGTGGCAGAACTATAATAAGGCGATCTTTAGATTTTTTTTTTTCTTTTGCCCCAACCCTGAGCTGTGGCACTTGAATAATCCTGGTTTCCGGAGAACAGACTACTGTAATGATAATCCAGGAAGTAAATTGCCCTTTGAAAAGCAAGGAAGAAACCAAACGACTAAGTATTTATTTATATTTAATGCTCCAGGGCTTCTGTTTCCAGCTTTGAAGAGTTCCTGGCAAGTGCTTTTTGAAGTCATTAATCCTGGGGGCAAATCTAAATGTCTTGCAGCCTTCTTTCTCCTGGCCCCTGGAGCCTGGCATGAGGTGTTTATAACCTGTGGGCTTTCCAGAAAGACTGGACATGGGGAGGAATGGGCTGGTGGCATGAAAGAGAGAGGAGTGGCTCTGTTTGAGTCTGTGCTGGATTCTTTGGTCAGAACTGACTTTTCTAGAATGGATGGATTCGGTTTGATTAGACGGGGATGACCTGTCCACCCACCTCCCATTCTGCAATAGGCTGGGACCCCCTAACTCTTGGCTCTTTGACCTTTAACATCCAACTGGAGTCTGGGGCTGCCTGTTGAGTAACCTCAGCTTTAGTCACATCAGGATACCTGGATCCAAGAGCACCTACCTATTTTTTTTTTTCTTCTATAATGTATATGTGATCTTTGTTCACGGCAGAAAAATTGGAAACTGAAAATAGGGGTAAAAGAAATTCTGTATGTCCTCCCTTTCAAATATAATCATGCTTTCCGTATTTTATTTACTCTCACACACACTTATATGTGAACATGTACATATTATTTTAATAGTCTGGTTTTTTTCCTCACTTTAAAAAAATCTATTATGGATCAGCAAAGATATATCAAGAGCATGACTTGCAATTGCATATAATGTTTCATTGTATAATGATACCAAAATGTGTTTCACTAATTCTCCTAGCTGGTAATTTAATAGCTGTATGGGTTTGCTAGGGCTGCCAGAACAAAGTACCAGAGACCAGGTAACTTAGATATCAATATCGCGCTTCTTTTTTTTAATATTTATTTTTTAGGTGTAGACGGACACAACACAATGCCTTTATTTTTATGTGGTGCTGAGAAGCGAACCTGGGTACCGCCTATCCTAGGCGAGCACTGTACCGCTGAGCCACAATCCCAGCCCAATATCATGGTTCTTCATAGCACAGAGGATGGAAGTCCAACATTGGTGGTGGCCAATTTGGATTCTTCCGAGGCCCCTCTCCTTGGCTTCACCAGTGTGACCATGGTCTTCTTTCTGTGAGTGTCTGCGTCCTGATCTCCTGTTCTTGTAAGGACATTGGTTATATTGAATTGAGTTCACCTTAATGACCTCTTTTTAATTTGATTACTTCTTTTTTTAATATTTATTTTTTTTAGTTACAGGTGGACACAATATATTTTATTTTTATGTAGTGCTGAGGATCGAACCCAGTGCCTCACGAATGCGTGGCGAAAGTTCTCCCCCTGAGCCACAATCCCAGCCCCTTGATTACTTCTTTGAGGACCCAATCTTCAAGTACAGTCACATTCTGAGATACTCTAACATATTTTGGGGGGAGTAAGGGAGCATGAAGAGGACATAATTCGGCTCGTAACAATAGCTAGTAGTTTCAGAAGTCTTATTATGAACCAGGAGTCCTGTTTCATTTCTTGCAAAATTGAGGCAAAGAATGGGTTAATCATTTGCCTTCAGGTTGCACAGCCAGTGAATGGTAGAGTTGGATTCAAACCAAGTGGGATTTCTTGAATCTGGGCTTTCGGGTACTTCAATGCCTGCATAAGTTACCATTTTTAAATATTGTTTCCCATGCACTTATCTGGTAAGCTCCATAGGATAACGTTAGATTTCTAGATAAATGTGTTTGAGCATTTTTAGCATCTTTTAAAAATACAAATCAACCTTGACCAGAGCCTATACCCATTTATATCTCTAATAGCAAGGCATGACTAGGGCTGTGAGGATGTGAATCCTGAGTGAGGTGTGTGTGTGTGTGTGTGTGTGTGTGTGTGTGTGTGTGTGTGTTAAAATGATGGAGGTGAGGCACAAACCTAGGAAGTGTATACTATGATTAATTAAGCTTGTTTGGAATTTATCTTTTAGATTCCATTCATTCTGTCCTTCTAGTTGTGCAAAGAAGAGTATAAAAACGGGTCAAAAAGATGTGGTCATTTAGGTGAAGAATGCACATAAACATATTATCTTGGAAACAAAAGGCATATCTCACGAAACTGCATTTTCTTTAGTGTGTTATTTTTCTTAAGTTTATAGAGGTATAATTTTCAAGGAGTAAGATTCACCAGTTTTAGATATGGCTGTGTGGATTTTGATACATTTATGTAATTATGTAAGAACGACCATAATTAAGATATAAATCATTTTAGTCGGATGTGGTGTTGCAGACCTGTAATCCCAGCTCCTGGGGAGGCCGAGGCAGGAGGATCAAGAGTTCCAGGCCAGTCTGGGCAACATAGGGAGACACTGTTTCAAAAAAATAAAATATTTTTACTAGCCATAAAAATTCCTTTGGGCCTTTTTGTAGTCAGGACCTGAGGCCTAACCCCAGGGAACTATTAACTGTGTTCTATTCCTACAATTTTGCCTTTTCCAGAATGTGATATAAGTAGAATCTTATAGTCTGTCATTTTAGTCTAGTTAGCTTTTCTTTTCTTCTTCTTTCTGATTAGTTCAATGTCTCTGAGATTAATCTATCTCATTTGCATGCATAGTTACTATTGATAAGTAATTTTTCATTATATAACTAGATACACACTAGATATCACAGCTTGTATATCCATTTACTAGTTGAGTAGATTGTCAGTTTTTGACTACTATGAATCTGCTATGAACATTCTTGTACAATGTTTTTGTTTGAACATGTTTTCACATTAATCTTGGGTGTATGTGCTTAGCAGTAGGATTGCCAGGTCATCTGGTTAAGTGTATGCTTGACTTTATAAGAAACTGACAAATGATTTTCCAAAATGCTGGGCCATTTTGTCCTTAAACCACCAATGCATGTGGATATCAGTTCTTTATGAGGCATAGCTTCTGCAGATATTGTATCTAGTCTGTGATTGTCTTCTGATTTTCTTAACTGCATCTTTAGAGGAGCAGAACTTTTCAATTTTGATAAGGTTCAATTTACAAGCTTTAAAAAAAGTGATTTGTGCTTTTTGTGTCCTACCTATGAATATTTTGCCTGCCTCAGGATCACAGAGATTATTCTTCTATGCTTTCTTTTTAGAAGTTTTGTAGTTTTAAGCTTTTTGTTAACCTCTGTGATCCTCTTTCAAGTTACTTTTGCATCTGGTATATGGGTCAAGGCTCATTTACTTTTTTGGCATAAGGATAATAAATTGGCATTTCACAACTTCTAATACTTAAAAGTCAGTAGAGAATTTGAATTACTCTGCTGGAGATTCGGAGGGGATGTGTTCTGGAGCCAGTAGCTGAAAGCTTTTGCTCAGCAAAGATGGTCCTGGGCCCACCCCCATTCCTTGCTGCCAAGGGGTGTCCATTGAAGGATGCTGAGAGAAAGGACTCCCGAAAAACATCTGCCAGGGACTTATGGTCTGGCGCATTACAGATGGCACCTAAGAGTCAGTCAAGCTTGGTTCTGGGGGACAGTAAGAGATTAAGTGCTAAAATTAAGGCTGAGTGCAAACTCCCTTGGCATCCTCAGGATGGATTGCCTTTAGTCCCACTTTAGGGACCTGGGAACAAACCTTTCAGCTATTTCTCCTGGAAGGGAGTTAAAAACACTCTGTGGGGCAGAGAAGAAGAGGGTTTTGGTGAGTCTGGGACCCCCCCCTCTCCTTGGTTATAGAGATTTATCAGCACCCCTTCTCCATCTGCTCTCTAAAGTCATACCAATCGCCTCCTCCATGTTTTGCAGAGAGAGGTAGAGGCACCTGATCAAGGTCAGGCAGCAAGTAAATACCTTTGACCCCTATTTTGTTTCCTGTAGGCTTGAAGGCCCACCTGCCTCCCGGGCTCTCCATTGCCTACGACTTTCAGCTCCCCAAGTTCATCAGAATCCATTCTAATCCTACCTGCCCGCCACACCCCCCACCTCCAGTTTTTGGCTTGGATCTTATCTCTTGGTAGATTTCACTTGCCAGCCACCCTATTACCCAAACAGGAAACGAGGGGAGCCTCCCAACACATCCCTCTCCTATACCTCCATTATCAGATCGGTCCCTGAGGTCTATGGACTTCTCCTCCCAGGTGCCTCTTGAATCTATACCTTGCTTTCTGACCTCCCATCTGGACATCTGCAATCTCCTCCCAATGGACTCACCTTCTCCCCAATCTTCTTAAACTGAGTTACTGTCTGCTCAGTGATGCCGGCGACCTTTCCAGAACTCAGTCTTGAGGATGTCACTCAATGACTCCAGGTTGCCTTCCAGATAAAGATCAGAGTCTTCACCTTGGCATTGGCTTGAGCCACAGCCCCCGCCTCCCCCGGCCCTTAGTACTTTGGCCATAAAGGGCTCTTCTTCTGTGTCTGGCCTTGTCTCCTTTAGGGTGGCAATCTCACTGACACACTTTGTTCACACCTGTCTTTCTCACTAGACTGAATCACCTGAGGGCTAGGACTCCATGTTGTTTGTTGTCACAATCACACAAAGCCTTGCATCAAGTGACTCCAGTCATTCATTTGATAAACATTAGTTGAATATCTTCCAGCAGGTTTCAGATTGGTGGCATGTATTAAAAATTGTTGTCCCTTTGCCAGGGCTTCTTGACAATTTTACATGGAAGGTTTGGAGGGCCATGTTTTACTGAATGCTGATGGCTTGAGAGTCACCTTCCAAAGTGCAAAATGGCAGTAATGAGAAGGCGGGCGTCTGAAATGCACAGGTGGCCAGAATCTTGTTTGGGGCTCAGTTGTCTATTACTACTTGATAGATCAAGTAATGAGGCCTTGAGGGCTTGCTGTGGGAGGAGGAAGAAGAGATGGTGGCATTAGGAAACCCGCTCCAAACAAACCTCCCCACTCGGCCACCATCTGCTCAACTCCTCCAGGTCACCTGGCCTGAGAGGCCCTTGTTAGCACAGCACTGGGCGCCAATCTCTTTCCAGCCTTCTTCCCTGGCACCCTATGTTGCAGCCTCCAGACTTTCTAGAGTTCCTGAGAGCACCACAGATACTGTCCACATCCCTGTATTTGTTTGTGCCAAGTTTAGGGTCTGCAACTTTCTTCTATGGGCCCTTGACTCGGAGGGCTCCATGTTTGTCTCCATTTTATGTGTGTGTGTGTGTGTGTGTGTGTGTTTGTGTGTGTGTGTGTGTGTGCATGTCCATGTTCCTACCCTCCCCCATTTCCTATCCTTGGAATCCTCTCAACTTCTGCAGGAAGGATCAGTCCACTGGTATCTTATGTCATTCAGCCAGCTCACATTGTCATGATCATTTGTCTGCTTGTGTAGATGGTATATCCCCATAGCACAGGGGCTATATTTTCTATCTTTCTTTTTTTTTTTTTTTTTGGTACCAGGGATTGAACCCAGGGGTGCTCAACCACTGAACCACATCCTCAGCCCTTTTTATGTTTTATTTTGAGAGAGGGTCTCGCTAAGTTGCTTTGGGCCTCACTAAGTTGCTGAGGCTGATTTTGAACTTGTGATTCTCCTTCCTCAGCCTCCTGAGCCTCTGGGATTACAGGTGTGTGCCACTGTACCTGGCTGTATTTTCTTTCTTTCTTTTTTTTTATTGGTGGGTGTTTCCCACCCTAGTACAGTGCTCAGCACAGAATATACCATAATCAACATACAAATGTTAGCCAGGCTTGGTGGTACCCACCTGCAATACCAGCAATTCAGGAGGCTGAGGCAGGAAGATGGCAAGTTCAAGGCCAGCTTCAGCAACTTAGTAAGACCCTGTCCCAAAATAAAAATGAAAAGGACTGGGGATGTAGCTCAGTGGCAGAGCCCCCAGCAATCTGTCCTTAATACCAGGGGTGGGAGGGTGGGGTAGGAAACAACAATAACAAAAACAAGCGTGAGTGTTAGAGTCACTTGGCTCACTCAGGCTCCACCAGCCTGGCAGCTGTTCTTCCTCATCCCCCTCCCATCTAGCACAAGGACTGTGCGGTCAGAAACCATTCCTGAGGCCTGCGCCATGCCTAAATCCAACCCTCCCCCAAATGCCGCCAGTACCCCACATTTCTTCCTAGAGAGGAGGGTTGTTCTCTTCCCTTGTCCTTCTTTAGAATACCCTATCTATCTTTCTGTTTGGATTTTCCCTGTGTAAAAATCTGGTGTGCTGTGAGGAGTGGTCTTTTGGAGAAGGACCCTTGACATTCTCCAAGATGAGTCTTGGAGGATGTCACCATTCTGTCTTTTGCTTCTTCAAAATATCTCTGAGAGAATAAAATTATGGCATTTGCAGGTAAATGGATGGAGCTAGAATATCATGCTAAGTGAAGTAAGCCAATCCCCAAAACCAAAGTCCAAATGTTCTCTCTGATAAGTGGATACTGATCCATAATGGGGGGGTGGGGGCATGGGAAAATGGAGGAACTGTGATTGAGCCAAGGTTGAGGAAGGAGAGGGGAAGCAACATGGGGGAAGGAAAGATGGTGGAATGAGATGGACATCATTACCCTAGGTACATGTGTGATTGCACATATGGTGTGACACTACATGGTGTCCAACCAGAGAAATGAAAAGTTGTGCTGCAATTATGTACAATGACTCAACCCGCATTCTGCTGTCATGTATTCCTAATTTGAATAAAAAAAGAATGCTGATCTATCATGTAATATCTTCTTCCCCTTCAATAAAACTTTATGTACCTAAATATGTATACATGTGTATGTGTGTATATATAGACATATATAATGACATATATATGTGTGTGTGTGTGTGTGTGTGTGTGTGTGTGTGTGCGCGTGTGTGTATATATATATATATATATATATATATATATATATCTATATCTGAGATGGGCCTCTTCTCTACCTTCCATCTCTTTCCATCCCAGAGGCTGATCTGTCTCATCTGCAGTTGCTTCTGTCTAGGGGTTTCCTGGTTCATGTAGTCGGCCCTCTGAATCTGCAGGTTTTGCATTTGTGGGTTCAATTAACCATGGATGGAAATATCTGAAAAAAAAAAGTTGCATCTGCCATTAACTTGTAGTTTTCTTTCTTGTCATTATTCCCTAAACAACACAGTTTAATAACCATTTAACTACTATCTATACTATGTTAGGTATTATAAGTAATCTAAAGACAATTGAAGGTATTGAAAGGATGTTCACAGGTTATATGTAAATCCTGTGTCACTTTATTTAAGGGACTTGAGCATCCTTGGAATTTGGTATCTGAGGGGGTCCTGGAACTCATCATCTGAGGATACCAAGAGGCAACTGTACTTGTTTTTCACTCTACCCTAAAAAAAAAAAAAAAAAAAAAAAAAAAAAAAAACTCTTCAATGCATTTTATGGAGCTGTCTCCAGTCTCAGGAAGCCTCTCCCCTCTTCTCCTTCCCCCTTTACTAGCTGAGATCATCTTTTGTCCTTTCCACTTAATCTGAATCCTACCATCCATTAAAGGAGCTACTCCAACAACATTGAGGTCTCCTTTGCTTGCATATCGAATGTGTCTGCCCTTGCTGGAAATGTCACCATCCGGTTACTGCTCAAAATGTTATTGCTTTCATCCAAAAGACTTTGCAAAAGTCACAAAGACATGTGATCTGTCACATAAATTGCAAGGAGCAAATGGGACAAAGTTAATGTAAATTCCTTCCTTCCTGCTCTCCTTCTCTCTCTCTCTTCCTTCCTCTTTCTTTCTGGTTCTACTTGCTATTCCCGGCAGGCCTGATTGAAATTTCCAAGTGCAGAGATAATAGTTTAGCCTGAGGGTTGTTTTCAAATGATCCCAGGGATGTTAGTTCTGTCCCCCTCATTTGCTCCTGCTGCTGGGGGTCTTGGTGTCTCTCACAGAGTGTTACTCAGGGCTCTGGGGGTGAAGCTCACTAAACACACGTTAATTGATTTATTGAGTTAGTCATTCAGTCTTTGACAGACGTTAATTTACTGCCTACAGAGAAAGCTGCAGGAGACCGTTTACTTCTCTGCCCAAACTGCACCAGAATTCAATGAGAGCCACCCAACACCTGAAAGAGGACTTTGACAAACCAAAGCAACCTGAGAACAGGTTTGTCTGCCTTCCTTGGGCTCACCTTGAGCAGTGGCCAAGCTCCCGAGTGTTGGGAACCTGCAAGGAAAGCACACTTGCTGCGTGCTATTTGTTCAGTAACAGCCTTCCTGAGTCTGTTGGTGAGAACTGGGCCTTACAAAGTCAACAGAAGGCTTCTGGCTGATTCTCCAGGACACTGGGCTGCCAGTGTCCTTAACTCAGATCCAGAACTTCCTGTCCTCTGGTTTAGTCATTTCCAAGGCTGGGAGTCCTGGCTTGGCCTCCCTACCTCAAAGGCCTGTGGTTCACTTAAGGGGCTGTTTCTTGCTTCTACAGGGCTGCATTTCTTGGGGTCAAACCCAGAAGCTGTAGTCAGTGGACAAGTAGACGGTGGGGGCCATGGGTGACCACTGAGGCAAAGTAAGGGACTAATGGCATATTTCTTGGCAACAGAAATAAAACGTACCTTCAATTCAGGCTTAAAGGTCTAGTCAATGATTACATATTTTTATTATTTACATGGTAAAAATTCCTAAAAAATAAAAGGGAGGGAGAGAAGGAGCAGCTTGATCTCCTTAAATTAAATTTTAGGTCCTCTGCAGTGTTTTGTGTGGCCATGTGGGTGCATCTGGGCTCGCTGGCTTCCGGGACTAGACTCAGGCAGGATGATCAGTTGAGAGGCCCGATCCCTGCAGACCTCATCTGGGGGAGAGGGTCTGCTGGATGCAAAAAAAGTATGGGAGCCCCAGGAAGGTTACAGCCCAACAAAGTAATTCTCCCAGCCTCCAGATGACAAAGGTTGCGTTTACACCTGGCCAGGAGGTTTAATCATCTACCATTTCCAAACACAGCAGGCTAACAACCGGCTGGACTGAAATCATAAAAAAAAAAAAAAAAAAAAAAAAGATCACCAAGAGACAGCATGCAGGGAAGGAGGGAAGAAATGGGTCAGTTTGCTCTAAAGTGGGGCCCGGAGTGAAGGTCCCTGGGTATGAACTCTGGGTGACAAGCCCTGGGTGAGGGACTCTTGGTTAGAGGTTGAGTCAGTGATCCCCAAACAAGCCAGAAGAGTCCATTTGCCATTAGATCAGTAAAACAATGGTCCTCTGTGGACAGGGCTGTCTTTTTCACCACGAGTCAGAGAAAAGAAGTCCTTGATCTAAAGATCACCCCTTGGGGACTGGCAGAGGGAGCTGCACCTTATCGCTGGTTTTTATATGTTGTTGCCCCTCTTGTTAGAGAGGCCAGGGTATCATGTTGTCCCCACATTAGGTGATCTGGCAGAGGAATTACAAGCTATCCCACCTCTAGTATCAGGTGGTCTGGATTTACATCTCCGCTCCACCACTTCCTGGTGGCGTTAGGCAAATAACCTCCGTTCTTTATGCCTCAGTTTCCCCATCTGTAAAAGAGGGATGGTATTCATTGTTTATTTATTATTTTATTTTATTTTGGGGGGGAACTGGGGATTGGACACTTGAC
Source organism: Ictidomys tridecemlineatus (assembly GCF_052094955.1). Classification (NCBI taxonomy): domain Eukaryota; kingdom Metazoa; phylum Chordata; class Mammalia; order Rodentia; family Sciuridae; genus Ictidomys; species Ictidomys tridecemlineatus. The sequence goes on along the minus strand of NC_135489.1, from coordinate 47,257,841 downwards.
CACTGGGAGACACTTGACCACTGGGCCACATCCCCAGCCCTTTTTTTGTATTTTATTTAGAGACAGGATCTCACTGAGTTGCTCACTGCCTTGCCATTGCTGAGGCTGGCTTTGAACTCTCAATCCTCCTGCTTCAGCCTCCGGAGTCACTGGGATAACAGGCATGTGCCGCTACACTCGGCATGGGATGTTGTTATGTACAACTAGAATGCACCAATAAAAAAAAAAAAAGTGGAAAGAAGAGAAGAGAGATGGACATAGCATTTGCCTTATAGAATATCATCCAGGTTAAATGAAATAATGCATCATTATTGTCATTTTATGGAAACATGTAACTTCAGTAGATAGAATCTGAACTCAGTGCATGTGAATCAAAGGAAAGATGAGTTTATATGTAGAAGAGACTTAGAGCCAGGGTTGGGGATGTAGGTAAGTGATAGAGTGCTTGCCTTTCACGCACCAAAGCCTTGGATTCAATCCCAGTGCTACCCCTTCACCCCCCAAAAAAACCTCAAAATACTTGGAAGCGCTAATGTCCACAAGATAGTAGCTAGGTGTTAATTTCTCGCACATTGATTTGATCAGCCGGAGAAGGCTGTGAAATCCCATGGAGAAATAGGATCTTTATAATAAAGCTTTTATTGCAGAGGAAAGATCAATCCTTTAGGTAATTAGCAATAAATACTGTTGAATGTCTGCTATCTATAAGACACTCTGGCCCATCCAGGGACACAGCAGAATTAGATCCAGGCCCTCCTCCCTCAATAAATTTACCATCTTGATAGGGCCACAAGGCATACATGAAAATAGATAACCAATAACTCAAGATAACATATGTCAAATGCCAAGTGTGTTATAGCATACAACAAATGTATTTGTGTCTTATCTCTCCTACTCACTCCACGAAGGCTGAAATCACATCTGTCTTGCTCACTACGATAGTTCCCCTACCCATGTCTACATTACAACTGAGACTTACTGAATACTTGTTATGACCTGGGCAATGTTCTTGGCCTTTGATGTCCATTAACTGCTTTAGGCTACACTGAAGATACCCTTACCACCTCATTTTCAAGATGGGAAAAGTGGCTGGGAGAGGTGATGAATGTCTGTAATCCGAGGCACTCAGGAGGCGGAGGCAGGATGGCAAGTTCAAGACCAGCCTGGGCCATATAGTGAGATCCTGTCTCAAAATAAAGTGAAATAAAAAGGCTTGGGATGTGTAGCTCAGTGGTAAAGTACACCTCGGTCCAATCCCCAGTACTGTAAACAACAACAACAACAACAAAAATGTGGGTCCCACAGAAATGGAAAAACTTGTCCCAAGTCACATGGGTTCATTGCGACTGCTGTGCGACGTCAGGCTCATGTTGGGATTCTTTCCCTGCTGCCCTCTCCTGAGCCTGGTGCCATTTATGGGGAGAGCCACCCACATTCCAGACCCTGTGCAAGGCACTTTACCTGGTCCGTCTCCTGCCATCCTCACAAGCTCCATGCAGGTCAGTATCATGATGTTCAAATTACAGGAGTAGCATGAGAGGACACTCAGAGAGGCCAGGGGCACATTCAGGCTACAGCATGGCAAAGCTGCCCAGATCAATTCACAGACCAATAGATGGACCTGGACTCAGAGGAGTAGGATAGTGGAAATAGTCTCCAGGAAGCGGTGTGTCCTCTGGATTCTGAAGGAGCTAGATTCGGAGAAGCAAGAAATAATGGGAGAGACGGAAATGGGATGAGAAGCCACCCAGGAGACTTCTCCGTAGGCTCACATCAGCAGACTGGCTAGAGTGGGCGGCATGTGCAAACAGGCAGTGACAGTTAGAAAGGTAGACTGGGGACAGATTATGAAAGGCCTTGAGTCCCAGGCAAAGGAAGGGAGACCCTAAGGAACGGACTCCACAGAAATAAGCTGGCCACATGGTGAGTGCTTACTGTTTCTGGAGCTTTAGTTGGGTCCATACATTTGATAAGCCCATTACGGCCTTCCATGTCTTCAAGCTAGTTATTTTGAATTACATAACACTTTGAATCAAGGCCATCGGAAAATTACACAAAACACTTGTTCCATGTGACCTGGGAAAGTTTAAAAGCCTTGCAGAAAAATGCCAGAGACCTTCCTCCCTCCCTTTTTTTTGTACTTTAGCATTGAAAGGAGATGGACGTATGGTCTTGTCACTGAGGAAATGGAGCAGGTGATGAGGGGGAAGGTGGGGACCTTGTTGTAAAGTAGCAGGGGAGCTGGTGGCTGCTAGCAACCTGCTCTTGCAGTGCCAGGGACCCCAGGCCTCTGGGCCCTCACCTCTCTCTCTCTCCCTACCCCCATGGGGCTGGGTGACCTTTGACACACTTCCTTACCACTCTGGTTTTTGTTTTTCCACCTGTGCAAAAGAGCATCTGAGTGCTTCTGCTTCCCTGCTCACCTGGACACGCGGATGAATGAGCTGGTGTTTGCTCATGAGCGCCTGGACATCACACAGGCACCTGTGTTACGGTTCCGGGTTGCACCCGGATGGTGGGGCCTGTTCCCTATTTGCTCTCCTGACAAAGCCAGAGCCTCACTCAACCCCCAGACCCTTTGCTTTGTCCTACTACAGTGAAACCAGGATTGGCACTGGAAATAACAGACTGACACTTGGAGCGTATAAACTTTGCCAGAGTTAAATGTTGGAAGATGCGTGTGTGCTGGTGTTTAGTGCTCTCATTTAGTATACACCTTTTTCAGCATAAAACTCCTTTAGTTAGTAACTCCTCCTTCATTTTGGAAAACGCTTTTTTTTTTTTTTTTTTTTAGGTGAAAAATAAAAACGGCTCCTGAAATCACCAAAATTTTTGCTAAAAGGCCCTTTGTAGTTCTTCTGGAGTCTTTTTGGCTGATTGTGGGTGGTGTGGAACTTAGAAGAGAGGAACAGATTCCTCACGAAATATGTTTGGGATTTTTCCGCCAAACTTCATGTATTTTCCAAATGGGGGTTTGAAACCCTTTGATTAAGAAAGCCAGCCTTCTTGTTTTCCTGTCCTCTATCAAGATTCACACTAGGTTGGCCACCCACTGATATCAATCTGTAAATACACCAAATCCTGCCTTTGAACGCGCTGGTCCCTAAACCGCTATCTTATGAAAATGTTTAGGAGATGACAACATCACAGGGCTCAGCGGAGACTAGTGTGCCTGCCCTTTGTGAAGGAGACCTGGGAGGCTCTAGGTCCCCTGGAGAAGAAAGGGAGAGCCAGGAAGTCTGCATGCAGAGAATCTAGATTCCCTGACCCCTCCCCAGCCCTGCGTGGGCCTGCGTGTGAGGGGTGCCGATTCCAGAGATCTACATTTCCACTCAGCCTGGAGGGAGCGATGTGGAGAATAGTGTTTTATATAGATTTAATATCTCATTTACTTTATTTTACTTTTTTTCGGTACTGGAGATTGAACTCAGCGGTGCCTTGCCATGGAGCCAAATCCCCAACCCTTTTTCATTTTCATTTTGAGACAGGGTCTCACTAAGTTGCTTAGGTTAGGGACTCACTAAATTGCTGAGGCTGGCCTCAAACTTGTGAACCTCCTGCCTCAGCCTCTGAGTCACCGGGATTACAGGTGTGTGCCACCATCCCTGACTTCTCTTCTTTCTACCCTCATCTTCTTTATTTTTCTTCTAACATCATTTCCTTTGAGTCTATTTCCTAATTTTTGTTTTTTTTTTCCCCTATTTCTCCGAATTCTCCTATTAAGCTTTCTCCCTTCTATCCAGGTCCGATGCTAATAAGTGATCACGTTGTTGCTAATTATCCTTACCCACTGTTAAGGAGTCCCAAGCTCAGGAGGAGTTAGTGAAGCACTCCATGTGCACACATTCTCCGCTCTCTATGGAGAATCTAGAAACTCAAGCCACATGCTAACTTACAGTGAGAGCCGCGCTCCCCACTCCAAAGCCCACCTGACTCTACCCACTGATTAGTAAGCCAGGATCTATTTGAAGGAAAGTGAGAACAAGTCTTCCTGTTTTGATTCATTTCTCCCTTGTATCGGTTATCTACAACTGCATAGCAAATCCATCCAAAATGTGATGGTCTAGAACCACCATCATTTTTATATGACTATGGATGGGTCAGCAATTTGGGTTGGGCTCAGTTAGACAGTTCTGTTGATCTCACTGGTGGGGAATGAGGGTTCCCAGATGGTTTCACTCACTGCTCTGACAGTTGGTGCTATTGGTTGACTTGGCCTGTCTTCATGTGGTCACCCATCCCCAAGGAGGCCAGCGTGGGATTTTCAACAGGTGGAGGCATTCCAAAGAGAGCAGAGTAGAAGCAAAGGCCTTTGGAAGACTAGACCTAGATGCTGCCCAGGGCCATTTCTGCCACAGTCTACTGAAGTCAGCTTCAAAATGTGGGTCAATAAGTCTCTGCCTCTTGCCAGGCATGGTGGCACACACCTGTAATCCCAGAAGCTCAGGAGGCTGAGGCAGGAGGATGGTGAGTTCAAAGCCAGCCTCAGTAAAGGCGAGGCGCTAAGCCACTCAGTGAGACCCTGTCTCTAAATAAAATACAAAATAGGGCTGGGGATGTGGCTCAGTGGTTGAGTGCCCCAAAATTTAATCTCCAGTACCAAAAAAAAAAAAAAAGTCTCTATCTCTGGATGGAAAAATACTGCAAATTCTTACTGCAAAGCGATATGCATACAGGGACAGGAGAAATTATTGATTCTATCTTTGCAAATAATCCATGAAAACCCATTTGGCCAAATCACATTCATCCTTCATGAGAAATTATTAGCCCCACAGGCTCATGACATTAAGATGTTCTCCTTGAAGTTCAGAATATCATCATTACGGTTAGGTTCGGATCTGGAAGAGGGTAATCTGGTACATCCCCCCCCCCAAAAAAAAAGCACCAAAGTAGGTTTAGGACAGCATAGTGCAGACAAGCTTGGACTTTTGGTTTATATTATATCTGCATGATTTTGCCCCTAAACATAGCATGGTGAGAGAGGGACTAGACCACCATTGTGGATGGAGATACGTAACAGTCACTGATGATGACAATTTTGCAGCTCAGTTGGAAATGTATTTTTAGGCCCTTCTACTCTAAGGACAGTGCTGTGGTTTGGATAAGTTCCCCTAAGGCTAAAAACTCTGTCCTCTGCTTGGTCTATTGAGAGATGGCGGAATGTTCAACAGGTGGGGTGTAAGCTAAGCATGGTGGTGCTGGCCTGGAATTCAGCAACTAGGGAGGCTGGGAGGATCGAGGCAGGAAGATTACAAGTTCAAGGTTAGTCTAGGCAACTTTGTGAGACACGATCTCAAAATAAAAAAATAAAAAGGACAGGGAATGTGGTTCAGTGGAAGGGACCTGGCTGGAGGAAGTCTGGTCATTGGGAATGTGCTTTTGAAGGGTTTCTTGGGATCCTAGTCCTTCCCTCTCTCTCTGCTTTCTGGCCACCATGAGGAGAGTGGCTTTCCTCTGCCATACACCCTCACCATGATGGGCTATACCACCACAGTTCCAAATAACAGGGCCCAGGAACCATGGAATAAAGCCTCTGGAGCCATGAGACAAATATTTCTTCCTTATAACTTGATTTATCTCAGGCATTTGTCACAGGAATAGAAACTGATGCACACAAGTGGGGAATTTTCCTTAGCTAGGGTCCAGTTTTCTACCCTGGAAATGGTTTCCTTATCCTTTGTCCCCCTTATCTTTTATTCTGTTTCCTGGCAGAGTCATCTTGACTCTTGGCTCCACCATCTGAGTTGTTATGTCCTTCGCTCCAAGACTTGCTGGCATTTTTGAATAGATTTCTCAGCCTGCTTCCTGTCCATGGGAAGTTGGGGACCCAAAAGTCTCTCCATTTTGAACGAGCTCTGTGCCATTTAGTCCAATATGTACTCCTTTAAAAACTCAGTGGATTTCTAGTATATCAGATTCTATATAGTACACGGCAGTAGGGAGCCCTGTCTATACTTTTGGCATGGGTTAATCAACTGTAAAGAAAACATCTTCAAGATTGTCCCGATGGAAGGGGTCTACTAGGCTTTCTGAGGTATTGATAGAGGATAGAAAAGCCATACCTCTGGTTTTATCTTTCTTCTGAAGCCATTTATTTACTCTGGGAATATTTTGTCAACTAGAGAGACTTGGAGATGAAATGGTTTTTTTAATCAAGCACATCCTGGGTTTTCTATCATCCTTTCTTCTATTTATAAACGGAGTAGTAGTTAGTCCCTCCTTTAGTCTTTTTATTTCTTCAGCACCAAAATCTCCTTACTTAGATTCATGGATCATTAGGTCTATTTTTTATTCCAAGTTACTACAGACGACATTTGCCAACGGTTCTGTCACGACACAAAACACACATGTCTTTTCTCCAATCTCACTGGAGAAGTTCCCCATTACATTTTCTACCTTCTACTGACAAGTTTCTTACCATTGTTCCAGCTCTGCTCTCCCTTGGTCCTGAAGCCAATACTACTTGTTTTAGGTTTTTTCATGGTGGCACGTCCTTCCAACACAAATTTCTATATTGGCTGTTTATTACTATATAACAGGACTTCCCCAAATGTGGTAGCTTAAATGATGACCCTCATTTCTTCACAGTTCCATGGGTCAGCAATTGGGGCTGGCTTCTACTGAGCAGTTCTATTAGTCTCACCTAGGGTCACTCGTGTGACTGTGGTCAGAAATGGCAGGTAGGCAGGGACTGGCTGAGATTCTGGCCTCTTCCATGCCTGGGATTGGTTGTGGGCATCACCTGGACCTCCCTCTCCACGTGTGTCTCATCCTCCAAGAGGTTATCCTGGTTTCCTTAGAGGGCAAGCGTGGAATCTGTAAGGATCTTGAGACAGAGGCTCAGAAGCGATCTCATGTTATTTTGCTACGTTCTCTTGGTCAAAATAAGTCACGAAGCTGGCCTAGTTGCATGAACAGGGATGGGAGGAATTATCTCAGCCATTGTTGCCAATGATCTCTCACCAACCACAGTCTTGGAAATCATGTTCAAATCTTGAGTTGGGTGCACTGGCACATTCTTATAATCCCAGCAACTCAGGAAGCTAAAACAGGAGGGTCACGAGTTTGAGGCCAACTTCAGCAACTTAGAAAGACTGGCTCAAATCAGAAATAAAAAGGGTTGGGGATATAACCCAGTGGTAAAGATCCCCTGGGTCCAATGCCCAGTACCAAAAACCAAAGCAAAGTGTGTCTACTCTCACCATTCTATAGACTGCATAGGTGTTATCTCTCCTCATATTTCTCCAACATTTGCTGGGGATAGAACCCAAGGCCTCATACATGCTGAGCATGTGCTCTACCACTGAGTCCGCCCAAACCCCTCCAAATTAAAAAAGAAAAAAATCATTGTGGCAAAATGCAGATAACATAAAATTTACCACAACTCCTTCTGTTTGCTGACCTGGACACCACTGTATCAGCTTCTTCCATCCCACGTCCTTATTCAATTACCATTGATTGCCTGAGCTAAAAGTAACCCCGCATAACGTTAGGCCCAAACCCCTTTCTCTCCCTCTCCCACACCTTTCTCATGAAAAGCCAATAAAAAAGGTGAGGCCTGGCTGTAGTTAACGCTCTTGCAGGTACTTCTGTCTATTCTTCATGTGATTCTCTACACGCAAGTCACTGTTTAACTTCCCAGGGATTATATTTTACTGTCTAATGTCTTAGTCATTTCCAGTATCCTGGAGTAAAAGTTGGGAGTAGGTAAGAATGAATATCCTTTATATATAGGCTGAGGCCTCAGCTTAGTTAGAAAGAGAAGCAGCCACTTCTGACCCCCCCCACACACACACCATTGCTTCTCCAATCCCAGTAAGATTGAGAATAAAATATTGTGTTCAAGAATTGTTTCAAGGGGCTGGGGCTGTCGCTCAGGGGCAGAGCACTTGCCTAGCATGTGTGAAGCACTGGGTTTGATCCTCAGTACCACATTAAAAACAGAACTAAATGAAAAAGTTGTCTGCTCACCTACAACTAAAAATTTTAATAAAGGAACTGTTTCAACATGTCATGAGTATTCTGATCATTACAAAGTTGCTCAGCCACATACTGTTTAGGAAAGTTGGGTTCTGCTGTGAAGCGACATTCTTAAGGTGTGAAAATAAACCTGATGTGGTCATTAAAAATAAACTATTTATAAGAAAATCCTCTTTGGAGTCCAGGGGTGTAGCTCATGGTAGAGTGCCTCCCTAGCATGGGCAAGACTCTGGGTTTGATCTCCAGAAGTGGAAAAAAAATACATTAAATTATATCAAACATTAGAGGTGCCCATAAATTTGCTAAGAAATTTGGAGGGTGACAAGGGAACAATGAAAAAGTTGTCCCATTTGACTCTACATTAAGCACTATGTTTTCCTCCAAAAAATAATAACAATAAAAGTTAAAAACATAAAAAAACTTTTCAGACCCAACAGCTTCAGTGATGCTGTTTTTCTGCACTCCCTGACTGTCCTTGATCCACATTTCCAGCTGCTTTTTCGGATCCAAATGTCTGTCTACTTCCAGAAGAAACAAACAAGAGGAAACAACGAATAGCACTTCTTCCAACATTGACCTTCACCAGCATTCTGGCTCATTCAGTTCATCTTTTCTTTTTATTAAGAACCGACTGGACAACCCAATTCTCTAAGGGGCTGCCTAGAGAGGCTACCGGAGTGAGAATAATTTTAGGAAGCCCCCCTACGTGACACTTTTACAAGTAGCCACTCAACTCTCCGAGGCAAAGCAGATCGTGGGTGCTGAGCTAGTGTCTCACCATGGTGGAGCTGCTGTGGTGTGATGGGAGGGGTGATGGGAAGTGTGCTTGGGCTCTGTCTTCAGGAGGCAGACCACCTGGGTTTGAATCTGGTCTCCCCCACTTCGTTGCCGTGTAACTTTGAGGGGGTTGCCTAAGTTCTCTGCATGTGTTTCTTCATCTGCAAAATGGGAAAAACATCAGCCCCTTTGGATTACCATCAGGGTGAAATGAAATGATTAGAAATGTGCTCGGTACTCAGAGATGTCAGCTGTATTTAACAAACTAAGAATGAGAAGAAATAGCCTGGTGTGGTGGTGCACACCTGTGATCTCAGTGGCTAGAGAGGCTGAGGGAGGAGGATTGCAAGTTCAAAGCCAGCATCAGCAAATTAAAAAATAATAATAATAATAATAATAAGATTAAATTAAGAAAATAAAAACCCAAACAACAACAACAAAACCTCTTAATCTTAATCTTTGATGGTTCTGGGCATACAAAGGGGATTTTAAAAAAATATTTATTTTGTAGTTTCAGATGGACACAATTCTTTATTTCTTATATGGTGCTGAGGATCGAACCCAGCACCTCATGCATAGCAGGCATGACACTCTACCTCTGAGGCCCTGTTAAGGTGGTGTTAACACATGGAAATATATAAACTTGAAGGGGTGCTGTGAACAGGAGCTTTACCTCCTGGTGAATGTTCTTGCTGGGGAAGAAAACCTGTTTAATGAGGTTTCAGATGGAAATATACGATTATTATAATAATTATAAAATATCATCTATGATACATAATATTTTAGTATTCTCCTTGAGGAAAAAAACTTTCTCAGGCTTCCCACTCTCCCACTCCCGGTTCCCCACGGGAGATGGTACCATCCGGGGTTTAAGCAAATGGGTTTTAGAGGGAGGTCAATACGTCCTAATTCAAGCCTTGTCATCTTTGAGCAGGTCTCAGCTTCTTCACCTGTCAAATGGGTGTGGAGTTAATAAGTGTAAGGATTAGGACAGAAAAATAAGTAAGGCACTTAGCACTTGGGTCAATACAAATGATTTCTGTTATTATTATCATTAGAACTGTTTCCCCTTACCTCATTCAAGCTGAAGCTCTGTGAAAGTGGGGACTTAATCTGGCCCTTCTTTCAGTCCTCTACAAGTCGTTTATGATATTCAGCAAGTCATAGCTGTTGATCATATAATGGTGATTGATCTCAGAATTTCTGGAAGTTTATATTAGGACTAAAGAAATAAGAAAAATCCTGGTCTGGCTTGCTGCCTTCTTTCTTTCATTCTCTCTTCTTCCCATCTTTTCTTTATCTTTTTTTATGGTGGCAGGGACTTTGCATGCTGAGCAAGGGCTCTACTACTGAGTCACACCCCCAGTCCCAGATGCTGGCTTGGAACCTTCCAGAAGATCCATTCTAAAGCCAAAGGAGAAATGGAGGAAACCTTAGTTTTTCTATATCAAAACATTTGGTTACAAGATCCATTTTTTTTTTTGCTTTGTCCTTGAGTTGCTGAGAAAAATCATCTGCCTTCTTTGGGGTCCGAGTTTCTCAATTTGGAGATGGGAGGTGATCTTGAGGATCCACTTTGCCTCTGAGATGCTGGAGGAAGCCCTCCAGGTCCCATCTGGAACCGGTTTCAGCCAGGTCATCCATCCCCCCCTCACTACTAGAAAGGAAGTCAAACATCCACGAGGAGGAGGAATTCCCTCTCCATGAATATCTTGTAATTATGCTGATTTTCAACCACACAATCAGTCTAAAAGAAAATCCCTTCTCAATGGAATGTATAAAAGGATTAGGAAATGGAGAGAAGCACGTTATCAAGCCCATTTGATTTAAATTAAGCCCATTTCCCTTTATCCTTTACTATTTTTTTTTTTTTTTTTTTTTTTTTAGCTAAAGAGGGTGGAGGCTCAACAATTGGCTGACTTTCAGGCCTGTATTCAATTTTCTCCCTTCATAGCTGGCTGGATAACTGACCTATCTTGAAGGGGCTCATCCTACCGAAAGAGCATGAATACGTAGCAAGGTTTCCTTCAGTCTCAATTCTGAAAAGGGAAACCCGTCATTTCGACTCGAAGGAGTAGCTCCAGGCTTGATATCTAAAGCCATTTTCTACTTTATTCCCCTGTTTGATTTTTGCAGATTATTGCAAGTTCCAAATAATTAAGCTGCATCAAATGAAATCCCACTGAATCTGATTCGTATTTGGACAAGCACATGTGATTTCAATCCTAGAGGATGGAGTAACTTAACTAGACTAATAAGTGATTACTATCAATTTATCAAACTTTAGCCACATCCAAATCTCTCTGGGTTGTGGTTCCATTCTGGGTCCAATTCTCCTATATAAAAAACAAGGTACTTTGAAAGGGACAATGTCAGGGTTTTTATCTTTGACTTTTTTTTAACCTTGATAAGGAGAAAAACCAGGAAATTGATTAATTTTTAAATGACCCAGATGTTTGTGTAGCTTTTCAAGGGGTTTGAATACCCATGCATGCAGGAGATACAATTCTCTAACAGATAGTGCTGTTAGCTTACAGCCATCCCTCAGTAACCTGGGAGGATTCTTTCCAGGATCCTACTGTGTATAGCAAAATTAGCAGATACTTAAGTCCCTTGTACAAAACAGCATACAATGTTCAAATTATCTATGCAATCTTCCCATATACTTTAAATCATCTCTAGATTACACATAATACCTAATACAATGGGAATGCTTTGTGAATAGTTATTATGCTATATTATTTGGGGAATGAGAACAAGAAAAAAATCTGATGTGTTCAGTACACTTTTTTTTTCAAATATTTTCAATCCATTTGTGGTTGAATCAATGGATGTAAAACTTTCAGATACAGAGGAACAACTGTACGATTTTTCTGATAACTTACTGATATGTGTGTTATAATTTTCAAAATGTAATTTTAATTCTCCTAACAAATTTGTTACTTGGGTGCTATCATCACCATTTGTGTTTATTTATTTATTTGTTGGTACTGGGGATTGAACTCAGGGGCACTCGACCACTGAGCCACATCCCCAGCCCTATTTGGTATTTTATTTAGAGACAGGGTCTCACTGAGTGCTTTGTGCCTCACTTTTACTAAGGCTGGCTTTGAACTTGTGATTCTCCTGCCTCAGCCTCCAGAGCTGCTGGGATTACAGGCATGTGCCACCACACCTGGTGATTTTTACTTTTTTTGGGGGGGGACAGTTTTGGGGCTTGGACCCAGACCTTACATATGCTAAACACATGCTCTACCAGTGAGATATATACCCTTAGCTTACCATCACCTTTTAAATGAGTAAATTGAGATTTGAAGTTTCAGTGGCTCCCCAAAGTGTGCTGCTACTTGGGGTAGCACCAGCATGTGCCACCTCCACAGGAGCCACAGGATCCCAAGCCTACCCATGATCTGCTCTTGAACCTGGGAATATCAACTCCACTCTCTACTGCAAATCTGCTCCCACTCTTTAAGAGACTGCCTTATAATACTCACCTGCTTGCTTGCTTGCCTGTCTCCCTTCCAAGTATGTGAACTTGAAGGCAGGCACTCTCTCCATCTACATTTCCCTAAATGACTGATGAGAAGTGCTGTCTGACACATACGGGTGCTTGATCATTGTCTGCCAGGGAACAAATAAGCAATTGTATGCACCACCTTAGGCAGATTCCAAGACTTATATTTTAAAGATACTGCAATTTTTGCATTTCAACATTTTAGTATAAATGAGAACTTGGACTATTCCTGATAAGGAGAATTAAGAGGTTATGTATATGAAACTATTCATTTTTCCTTAGTCAAATGTCCATTCACCCCCATCTAAGTCTTGGAATCTTATCAATTAACAAATATTTGAGTATCTGCTATGCACAAGGCATTATGCTAAGCTCTTTAGATGAATCAAAGAAATACAAGAGGGTGAACCCTTCTCTTTGGGGATTTATAGCTTTGTGACAAATCTAACTATTCTTTTCCCACTCAAAGTTCTTTCCATGGAGTATATGGTACAAATAATAGTTGTAGAGGTGGAAAGAACCAGAATAGAACGAACATGAGAATGTTTTTTTTTTTCAGAAAGTCCTCTAATTGTCCAGTGAATCTTCCATTTTGAGATACTCTGGCTGGTCAGGAGAAGAGCATATCCTTTA